>NC_042495.1:94840599-94841879 GCF_005508785.2 Acyrthosiphon pisum
TAATATATATACTTACGAAGTATTATATTCACACTGTATACTAGTCAGCTGATAACATTCTACAACAGGATGTTAAAAAATAATCAGTCTAGCTATATATTATTATTATTATTATTATTATTATTATTATTATTATTAATAAATATATAAATATATAATACTTCGTAAGTATTATATGTTTAAAAAATAATTATTATTTATGTTTTTTAAATTTAATTCTTTCAAGTCGTTTAAAATTCTTAACATAACCATCATCACTATCATTATCATCACTATCATTGTCGCTGTCAGTGTTATGTATTCATTAATCATATTTAAGATATGTAATCTCATTTTATGTTGTTTATTAATCATATTTAAGATATGTAATATTTTATGTTGTTGTTCAACCAACTTTAAAAGTAATTCCAATTTTTTATTTACCATTTCTATTATTTATTATAAAAAATAAAAAAATTTTTTTTAAACAGTATTTTAAATTATATTAATTTCTAAATAACATACTATATTTAAAAACGTAAAAAAAATAAAAAAACGACTCGTAACCTAACCTAACCTAACGTTAACGTAAAAAAAAAACGACTCGTTAACATAAACGTAAAAAAAAAAACGACTCGTTAACGACTCGTTAACGTTAACGTAAAAAAAAAAACGACTCGTTAACTCGTTAAGTCGTTAACTCGTTATTTTTTAATAGAAATATTTCTATTAAAAAAATTATGATATTTAAATAAATTTTTTATGATTTTCAATAAATTCTAAACATAAATGCCCACATATAGGTGGGTCATTATAGTATTGAAATTGGGAAACAGTACAAAAAAGATTATCTTTACCCAAATATTTTAAAAGTTCTTTTGGTGGCTCACCAACTATATGACCAAATGGGTCAAAATATATTTTAAATGTATTGTTTATTTTTTTCCATGCAACCCAATGAGAACCATTTTGAGTAGAATCATTTAAATTAAATACTCCACATTCATTTTCCCATGGTGTTGTAGGTAATTCATTTAACATAAAACACCCTCTATAATTTTTTATTTTATTTCCAAAATAATTTATATCTATATTACTCAAAGGTTCAATTTTTATATTATTTTCTTTAATCCAAAACCGTGTATAAATACCTTCAAATTTTTCAATATTATTTCTAAATGTTTTTATTTCAAATTTATTCATTTTTTTAATTTTTTTTTCAATATTTTTTTTTTTTTTCAAGCCAGAACCTTGTGATCTAATTTTTTTCATCTCTTTATTATGTCGAATTGTTTCTTGTT
>NC_042495.1:94841929-94842947 GCF_005508785.2 Acyrthosiphon pisum
CCGCTCTTCACTCTCTTCTTTTTTTTCAACGGCTACTACAACAGACGTCTCCATCCACACTTCTTGTCCAGAGCTGCCGACTGTCTCCCGGATACCTCGTGAGCCGAGTCGCCGCACACAACACCACGTTGGGTCCCGGTGTATTTTGTTATTTACGTCGTCAACCCGGTCACCAGCCAAAATGATGGGCTAAGCCAACCACTACGGGCCCGAGGCGGGCGGAGCCAACACCACGTCGATCAGCAACCATGTGCAGCGCAAAAGTCGTAATTATGTCTTCCCCTCTGTCCCCCCTGAACATGCACGTAGGCCACGGATTATGTGAAACTCATGTTTACATAATCTGTGTGCCAGAGGAGGCGTCGCAAGACGCGGGCCCCTACACTATAATTTCCCCCGTTTCCGGCTAACACAAGCCCCGCACGCTCTCCCGGTAACCCTTTGAGGGCACACCATGAATGATATGGTGTGTCGCCTCCCGTGGGCCGGGAAAGCATGCGTCAAAAAATTATTGTTAAATATTTGCCATGTGCCACCTTATATTTTTTTGTATTTGCCATGTGCCACCTTATATTTTTTTTGTATTTGCCATGTGCCTCTTTATATAAAAATATGTTGTTTTCATGCGCTTGTCTTGCGCCAATTTATATATTATTTTGTGGACAAAAAAAGAAAAATGTTAAAATCTTTATTTAAATTATTTACATTAGAAAAACCTGTAAAATACACCCACGTGACTACCCTAATACTACTCTTATTATTTATTTAAATTAACTTATTTTTTTTTCCTCTCCCAACATAAATCTTTGGGCGTTCAATCGCTAATGCGTGTATCAAAGCCTGTGAGTTCCACCGACTTGACCCTCGGGTCTCACGCGGTGCGGCTCACAGGTCATGAGGAAAGTGTTCCCCTTTCCTTATGGGTGGTTTTGGTGATGTAAAAAATCACGAACTCTCACATACTTAACTCTAAAAGTTTAATGTAATATGGAAAACAAATAACAAAGTAAACTTAACT
>NC_042495.1:94844132-94846276 GCF_005508785.2 Acyrthosiphon pisum
AAAGTTTAATACTGGAAACTTGTATTAGTTTGATAATTATTACGTTAGAAATAATAACTACAGAATACGAATTCCATAAATGTATTTGTCTATATATTATATTTTAGAATATAGTCTAATAATTTTAGATTAGTAATAATTATTTTAATGATACTTACTTTAAAAAAACATTTCCAAGTATACGGCCATAGGTTAAATTAAAAATACATGGGTTCGCGGGCGTAGCGCGCTCGGTTGTCGTTGACGCCAGGCTGCATTTACGGTTTGCGTGGAGCGACGGACGACGATTACGACGACGCGGCAGCTAGTGGTAACGATTCCGCCTCGACGGTACAAAGAATTCTAGGTCTTCAAAATCAACTATATTACATAGTTATAGCCATCTCCGTCTTCTATTTCCAGGTCTTCAAAATCAACTTCATTATATTGTCGTATCTTATATACACAATAAAATCGTATTTTGGTAATTTTGATTCCATATTTCAGAGAATTTTAGTGGAATCAATTCCTGAACTCTATTATAGTATAATAAGTAGCGTTTGAAAATTTCATGAAATTTAAAAAAATGAAATATTTCAATTATCATTATTTTTGTAGTTTTGTCTTGTAAAATATTAAATAATTAATCTAAATAAATTAAATACCTAATTAGTCATTGACACACATTTTTTTCTCAGTTTCAATGTTTAATAATATGTTGTATTTTTTTGCTGTACCTATTATTTGATGTAAAAATGTAAAATAAATAAGGAGTAGGTATGTATATTGTATATGTACCATGTACGTGGTTACTTATATAGTTATAATTATGTTAAAAATCAGATCAGAGTTTTCTTAGTCATGAATCTTTATGACATTTATTTGTATAATTTTATATAAAAAAACATAATAAAAATAAAAATATAAAAATGGAATATAAATTTTAAAAAAAACGCTTGCGTATAACGTTTATCATATATGTTAAATCACTTAAGTGAATGCGCTTAGTGATAAGAAAATGATAATACTGTAATCTAGTTATCTCCTAAATTGGCGGGAAGATAAAATTGATAATGGAGTACCTAGGGCCCAAATGGTGAAATAGGTAATTAATAAAAATCCAATATTTCACAACTTAGTGTAATATTTCTCATACTTCAAACACTAATAATAGGAAACTAATTTTCTGCTTCAGTAAGAACGACGGAGAGTGTGTAGCATAAAAGTACTTACTTCTTTTCGGAAAACTGCTGCAGGTATTAAGCGCACAACTGAGACGCTTAACTCGTCATACAAATCGTCATCGGTGGCGTCATCCATTTCACCGACAACAGGATTTTCTGCATAACAGATCATAATAATTCATAATATCTTATTGATACATTTAAATTATTATGTATGATATACTTATAGTTATTTATATATACGATCGTAACTCCGCAAATTGTATGCGCTCTATACACGCAGTATTCCTACCCCCACTCTCGCAGAAAACTGATGACGGTTCCTCAGCTTGATTGTTTGATGTATTTAAACAAAAATTAAGTTTAGCACTAATATCGACAGTGGTTTTTACTGGTACAGTTACCGGCAGGTATATACGATGGCAATTAGTACAAATCCTAGACAATCCCGGACTATTATAATAGAGAATTTTGGATTATCTGAACAATAAAACATTTAGTTAGGTACGGAACAGCTAAAACGTTGAAACATACCTATGAGTGAGGAGTGTTTAACCGGTGGGAGGACATAGGGGACACCTACCCCCGGCTGACAACATTTTAAAATATTTTCGGTGGCAATAATATACCTATAGATTATAGATTTTTCATAACAGTTTTTCGTTTTATTGTAATAAATTAATTTTTCATCGGCAATTTAAAATTTTATAAATGTTAAATGTTTAAGTATTATATCAAATATACGTAGGTATACTTATTTACCGGTTACCGATAATTACTCTATTTCTGGAGATATCTAAATAAGCTATATTCAAATAAATACAATGCATATACAATACAATACAATGCATTCGAGACTCGATGGACGGGGACAGGTAAATTTATTAATATATAATAATTGTAGAAATAAAACTTCTTATATAATATCATACCTACTATATTTTTGCATATTTTGTTCTTTTTATTTCCTGCATTTAGCGA
>NC_042495.1:94847643-94849523 GCF_005508785.2 Acyrthosiphon pisum
GTAAAATTTACGGCAATGTTCAAATAATCTTAAACAGAAATTCAT
Source organism: Acyrthosiphon pisum (assembly GCF_005508785.2). NCBI lineage: Eukaryota > Metazoa > Arthropoda > Insecta > Hemiptera > Aphididae > Acyrthosiphon > Acyrthosiphon pisum. The sequence continues at coordinate 94,847,689 of NC_042495.1, forward strand.
AAAAGTTTTTCTTTTTAATTCTAAGATTTGGAAATTTAATACAAGGCTCCTAACATATTTTTACAATAGCAGTTGCAAAATAAAAGGAATACATTGTCACAATTTTTATTTATAAGCATTTAAAGTTCAAATTTTGACAACATATTATGTAAAAATCACGAAAATTCGTAAATTATTTTATGCTAGAAATTCATAAAAAATTTTCCTTTTATATCTAAGATTTCAAAATTTAATACAAGGCTCATAATATATTTTTACAATAGCAATTGAAAAATAAAAGAAATATATAGTCACGATTTTTTTTTTATAAGCATTTAAAGTTCAAATTTTGACTAAATACGTAAAAATTACGGCAATGTTCAAATTATCTTAGACAGAAATTCATAAAAGTTTTTCTTTTTAATTCTAAGATTTGGAAATTTAATACAAGGCTCCTAACATATTTTTACAATAGCAGTTGCAAAATAAAAGGAATACATTGTCACAATTTTTATTTATAAGCATTTAAAGTTCAAATTTATACGAAATATGTCAAAATTGCGAAAATTTGCAAGTAATTTAGTGGTTGAAAAATCGTAAAAATTTTTTCTTTTATAACTAAGTTTTTAAAATTTGGTACAAGGTTCTCCATAAGTTTTTCTTTAAAAATAATATATCCTAGACTGACAAATCATCTCCGTTCAGAATCGTTTTTCGTATACAATGATATAATATCATTGGATTCAAATTTAATTCCATCCATTACAGTAACCCACTTGTAACCTACTGTACAGCAGAGCGACATCCACGACTTACCCGCCTTTTTTTTTATTTTAAATGTATAATTTTCGAAAATAGTGAAATTAGGGGGCAGTGTGTCACTGAGTATCAAAAAAATCAAACACTTAAAAGTTAAAATTGGAAGAAGTTCCAAAGTATCCTCATAACCTTATTAAATTACTCAAGAAAAAAATGTAAATAAATATTATTACACAACACAATTTTAAAGTTGTTTTTAAAATATCAACAATGTTATATTCTAAGCTAAGCAATGCGGATATTTTGATTTTACAAAATATTCATGTTATTTAAAGAATAAAAGATAATTAATATATTTTATTTTTTATCTTTGGCTTAAAAATCCTCTCAATATTTTTATTTTTGTTATAGGTAGTGATATTATTTGTTTAAGTTATGAATTATTTATTATAACATTAATAATTTATTTATTATTATGTTTTATAATATCTTCTACGATTTAAAGTTGTAAGATGTAGTATTGTAGTGTAACCTAAAGTTAAATGGTGTAACAATAAAATAAACTCAATATTCATAGGTAAGTACTTCAAATTAAGGATGATATAAAAATAATTGTCATATAATGAATTTAAGTAATTGCAATTACTTTATCCATAGATATGCATTTTACTGTTCCTATTTTTTTTTTTTGGCTGGACATTAACGATTTAAAATGTTAAAGTTATGTTACATTCGAGTTGCTTATTTTTAAAGTTAATTAAAATCGTTCCAATACAAAGCAGTTAGATAATCATTATACTTAACTAATATATAATATTTGTTTCTATATTAATCAAATTGAATTAATAGATTTTAATAGATTTAAAATATATAAAGTAAAAATTATTATTTTAGATTCTGAGTGAACATCGTTTCACTAATACTAATGTATTGATTTTACAATGATGTGTGTTTTTTTTTTATTTTTTTTTTTTAATTTTTTTTGTGTCTGTCATCACCTTTTAGGACAGTAAAAGTGCTTGGATTTTCTTCAACAGTACCTTTTCTGATAGAGAAAGTGAATCTAGTTGGTACTTTGGGGGGTCAGGTTGTTAGAT
>NC_042495.1:94850253-94875708 GCF_005508785.2 Acyrthosiphon pisum
ACCTAGGATAACTATTTTAGTTATTTTGTTGTGATTGTATAATATTATTCGTGGGTACTTGAAACTTCTAAAGTATACTATTATATATCTATGATAGTACCACGGTTTTTTGTTGATGTATAACGCGTTATAAGTACCTAATAGATATTATGATATGATTAATTTGGAATTTATTATAGGTACCTATTATAGGTCAATTTTTTTTTAATACCATAGATAAGTATATATATGTCTAATACATAGACTGATATACCGTCTCCGCTCAGAATCGTTTTTCTTATACAGTGATATTATATCATTGAATTCAAATTTAATACCATCATCCATTATACAGTGACCCACTTCTAACCTACTGTACAGCAGAGCGACATCCACTTACCCACCTTTTTTTATTCTTACTTATAAAATCAAATAAGACGCGTGAATCCAAACTTAAGGTTTAAGAAAACATTAAAAATCATAATTAACATGGTTATTCAATTAATAAATGGAAATGCACTTCAAAATGAGTGATCACGCGAGATCTCAATAATTTTGTTCCACATTTTGAGATGCACTACAATATATAATGTAAATTTAATTTAAATATATGACAAAAACCAGATAATGAATGGTAGAACCGTGATATTGTAGGTATCATTAATTTCTTTATTTGTTTATTTTGGTAATAATGAAACCTTTTTCAAACACCGATAACAACGTATATAGGAGTAGGATATACTCTTCTTTGCTCTTCTGGAAAATGTGTATAAGTTGGACGGAGGTACGAGTATATTGCATCAATTATACAGGGTGGTCGCCGTGTTTGTCGTCGTTCACATAGAAACTCGCAGGTCCGCCAAGGCTTGTTTTCAACTATTTATGTGGACATTTACAAGAATCATTTAGGTCGATGTCAATATTTACATAACACGGAAACTACAGACGTAAGCATTATGACTTTCGCTTACTTCGTAATAAGCTGAAAAATACACAATAAGTTTATTTTAATTATTATGTATTAGCTATATATATAATATAAATATATATATACGAATCAGTAGAACCCCGTGGATCTCCGCGTTTACATAACTCGGTGGCGGTAATTTTCCGGAAAATCTCGTTTCCAAACGTGCGGGACGCGTAGAGGTACTCGCAGGTGATTTATATCCGTATATCCGGGAATGGCGGCTGGCCGCGGACGAATTACTACGTTTGTCGGAGAGTTTTTTCGCCCCCTTCCATGGACAGTCGCCAATAACTCTGTCCCTCGCTACCCTCCCCACACACTACGTTTCGGGCGGTCGTGTACGAAATACAATCGTTTTTGATTACACGCACACACGACTAAAACTGCTGTGTGTACTCTGACGGTGCAGCATATAGGATCGCGATGGACGCAGTTAAGGAGGTTTAACGACGGACGACCAAAGGGTTTTTGCGCCGCCACCGTCTTTGCGGCAATAAAGGAGAATAACAGTGCGTGCGTGCGCGAGTGTACAGAGAAAACCCGTTCCGCACCTCCCCCCCGCGGACACCGTCAAGACCGTTTTCTTCGAGACCGAATTGTTGCCGCTCGCGATATAGAGTCCAAGTCCACGCCAAATCGCACATCAGCCAAAATCCCGACGTCCCTCCGCTTACTCCTGCAGCTGTTTATATATATATATATATATAATACGGTGTCGCGTCTCTCCTATATAGTCCGTCGGTGGGCGTCCGATCGTATAATATATATCTGTGTGTACGAGAGGAGAAGACGACGGGTCGACTGCACTGGAAAACCGCCGGAAAAAGTATACATATATATATATACCGTGTATATATGCGTCGTAACACCACTCTCTCGGCCGTCCGACTCACTCGACGTGTGTGTATATATATATATATATGTAATAGTATATATGATCTCGTCGTCGACCGCTGTTTCTTCTCCGACAAATCTTCTACGTGTACTTACATCACGCACACACACGTATACGTACGACGTTGTCACCATATCGTCGTCCCGCCCCCGCCGCGATACTTTGGTCTTTATGTAAGACGATCGGTGACGCCGAGAGGGCGCGGATTTATATAAACATACGCGGGGAGGGGGTGCGAGTTTATACCGGACGTGCCAAATTTTCCGCCCTCCCCTATGTGTGGGTGTGCTCGTGTATTTGCAGTGTACACGTGTGCCATCGGTGTACACACACATATATATATATATTTATTATATATATTGTCTATCTTCTCCACCAAAACGTCTCTCGTCCGCATCGGTCCGACCACGGTTAATTTATTTGATTTTCCCGCTGCGGCGGCACCGGGACCCGCCCCGTCCGCCGAACAGTCTTCGGAATTCGCTCTCCGACGATATCCGTCCGGACGATTGCATTATCTTAGCTTGTATTCATCTCTCGGTTTGCGATTCATATGAAACAGCTGTGGTCTCGTATAATATACATCCGACTCACCCGTTCGGCCCGCCCACGCGTGCTGCAGTCGTTGCGCCGGCCAACAGTTTTCGATTATTCACAGTATATGTACCTTTATTATGTAGGCTAGGACTCAACAAAGCTTTTCGTACTCGACGAGCCGGATTTCCGCTGTAGGTATGTTTATATTGTTATGATCTGAAACAACATAAAATAGTTAATAGTCTGTTTACTCGATTTATTCGAAATAACCACGCTGTCGATATTATTATGTCTGTTCTTCATTTCAACAATTTTTTTGCGTGAATATTACAATTTTAACAAATAGGAATCGCATTGAAACATTTGTGATCAAAAGTGATCTTAGCAGGCAACAAGGTGACGTGAAAGACAGCAAAACAACGTCGTTCGTAGAAAACCATTATAAACCAAACAAATTGTATTGTATTAATATTACTATTTTAAACGTCCTTTATTATTTTTTATTCGTTAATTGAATATTTACAACCCATATACATTTACATTTGTCTTTAATAAGTAAATTAATTTAATATAGGAAGACTCTTGGCAGAGTTAGATAATGTACATTGTTGATTTATTGACATTTGAGTTTTACATGTTAAGTATAGGTCTTTGCACTGCTTGTTGTTTCCTACCTTCCCACTGACACGACCGATAGGGCCGTGGATCTGCAAGAGGCTGAAAAATCATACATAGCGTACATAGGTCCTTGACGGAGGGTGAAGAGCGTGCGGGAAAATTCGTAGCAAGTCGGTTTTGATGAGACTAGACTTATCAGCATCTTTATGCTGTTAATGGTGCTAAACCAACCTTTTATCTCTCCTCCTATGGCATCGTGGGTGGGACAACGATAGTGGTAGACTTTACACAATATTCGTGAATGACGTGCTACGGCTGGTTTGGGAAAATTTGATGTGAGTACGAGGTTTCGAGGGTGGTGGATCCTGGTCGGCCGGCGAAGCTCGCGGTCCCTTGTTCTGCTTCCGACTACCCACCACCCGATATTTTTAAATGCGCATGCAATAATAGGTGATACTATACATATATCAATATATGATTGTAACTGATAATACTGTATGTATAATAAGTGATACTGCTTATGTGGGAATAATTCTACAAGTGGCAACACAGTACCAAACCTCAGTGGTGATAGCACAAGGGGAAAAAAATAGGTCTTATTGTATACAGCTGCGCTCGTGACATATATATTCGGGTTGGAAACTAGTTGGGAGACGAGCAGAGATGTTGTTATCTGTTTGGAGTATGCCATGCGTTTAACGTAGGGATAATTGTGAAGACATTTATTAGCGAGGTGCTTTAATATGCGCATAGAAAAATCAATCAAAAAGTTTGAGTTGTATGGATTTGTAATAATAGTGTTATGGTCGTGTGCATACGACCATATGACGTCAAACTAATAACACGTCACATAATCACGTCATTAATCTATACGAACACGCGGCACGCGATTTTCTAATTTAAAACTGACGATTACCACTGCAATAGTGTCATAATACGCGATACTCGTCGTGTGTCGGAAGAACTTGAAAAGCTCGGGTTGGCGGCGGCTGTGGAGGTGTGATTGTTCGCGTACATAGAGCGTGCGGAGATATATCGTAACACTCGTCGGTATTGCTAATAACGTCGACGAAGAGTGAAGGCCAATATTATATGGGTGGCGGGTGAGTATGCAAGTAAGGGTGGTTGGTTTGGTGGTTGGGGGTGTGTGGCGGGGCAGTCGATTGGTCGCATTCGACGGAGAGCAAACAACAATAAGACGTCAGCGGAAAACGCGTTAACTGTATACCCGCGCGTATATGGCTTAACCGCCGTCACGCGGTGCCCACTTTTGCAAAAGTTACGTAAATGACGTCACCACCGGCTGCTCTTTATGGGAAGCTCGCCCTCGACCCATCCCCCACCCACCCCCGGACCGTAGTATACAGACGAACGGGAAGGAGTGAGAGCGATAGTGCGAGGGAGACACCGAAAGGTTTTCTACCGTCATCATAATATTATATTTAAACGCACGTGGTGATACCTATTATTCTACAGGAGTCAAATAACAGAAAGCCCCACTGACGGATGTAACACAATATAACTAATTATGTTAAAACTTTTATTCTCATCGGTTTTTGAGAAACGACTTTTTCTTAATTTAGATATACATATTGTAATATTATGATTGTTAGTTACACATTTAAAACTGTATAGTGTACACAATTGAAGTTAGAACAAAAGCTACTATTACTGCACAGTTAGTGGATTATACATTAATTGTCAGCTTAACCTACCTATATGTTACACCCTGTTCACAGCAGGCATCTGCGACGTTCGCGGTTCATCAACGGCGTATTCGACATCGTCGGACGCTATAAATCTGCTTCACTTTTCTATTATTTTGAAACGCTAATTTGATTAACCGTAAATAGTTTAGATTTACATATTATCTTCCGACGGCGAGGAAGTACACTGCGAACGGTGCACCGCATACTAATCGTAGATGCGACGCACAAAACGCATTCGTCACAATCGCCAATAGTTTTGACCGCCAATTAAATGTATTATACTTAATCGATATTATAGAATATGTATTATTAGTACCTGCGCGGAAATTGGATTCAGTATATTATAATATATTAATATTTATTAAACTGAAATTATCAGTTTTATAATAATTATATGAGAAAAAGTAATAACACTACAATTATTTATATTTAGTGAGAGGTAGTTTTGACGACTCCAAGATTTTAGTGTAAAATTAAAGTATCAGTTGGATACCTATAATAGCGAACTTATTATTATAATATAATTTTGATGTCTGACCGGAAACAGCTAGTATAACTACCCGTATACGAAATCGATCTATCCATGTAAATTTGTCCATTTCATGAAGTGGAAACAGTAAATAATATACTGTGTGTCCACAAAAATACAGTAATATAATATATAAATATTTAAGTTATTTTTAATATAAAAATAAAAATACTTATTGCCGAAAACGAAAAATTGTACGCTCAGCAGATCACGTTAGATTAGATATTAGAATGAATTGGCCTCTTATAAAATTCCCATACAATATAATAGGCTTTCTATTGTAATATTTTAATTTTAAATCGAGCTATGAGTATTTTGAAATGTGCAATTATATATGTATAAGTATTTGCAATGGAAATTTTTTTCCTGGAGATTTTTTTACGATTACCAGGATATAATATAAAATATTTCTAATTCAAACACAATATCTATACAAGTAATAAGAACACACATTTAATTATTGAACTTTGTCCTTATTTTATCACTCATTTTAAACATTTTGAGTAAACAAATTTAGCAAAGTTTGAATACTTAAAATAATTGTATATTGCAGAAATAGGTGCTGAGGTATAATGACGCATGATGCGTACTACGATTATAGATTACGACAGTAATAAAGTCTCAAGCAATAAACACAAATAATAAAAATATGATACCCGCCATAATGACTTCTTGTTATTAGTATAATATTCTAAGTAGATATTATGTTTTATTTACAGACATAAATTACATAATAATATGAATAACTTTGAAAATCATCTTTCAACGTTTGTGTCAATTTCGGGAGAATAAACTAATTATTTCAAAGTTACAAATTTCTGCAGGTCATGAAACAACTATAGGTACTTAATTGGTAATAGTGTTTTCAATTATTTCTAATGCTGTTTTCAATAATTCGTCACTATCTTTAACACGGATCAATTTTAATGCAATATAAATTTTTCATAAATTTCCTTATAATTAAACAATTAAACCATAAGCAGTAAGTACACCATAAATGTTGTATTTTTCTGTGTAAATTTTTTTCAAAAATTAGCTTAACTTCAAAGGTGGTTTCTGCTAGCAAATTAGATCTGTGTGTAGTTTATACTTTAGGGTAAAAGAAGTAGAAATTTCTCAATAATTAAAAAAATTAAGAAAATACAAAAAAAATTTACACGAAATCGTTATTATAATTAGGTTTTTATTTAAATTAGAAATCTAACCTAAATTAGAAAATAAGAAACTACATAGTCAAATTTTTTTAGAGAATTATTATACAGACATGTAGGACAACGACCAGATCCCAAAAGATTCTGTATGCATAGTTTTTAATTGTTCAATAATTTGTCATTGAATTCAAAATATTAACACATCCATTACAGTTGCCTAATCAATAGTCAATGACGTCAGACATGGTACGTTTGATATAATAAAGACAGAATGCTAATATACTTGTGAGATTTTTCAAAATTTTACACATTTATTTTATCCTGAAAAGGATAGTACGACAAAAATATATAATGCGTTCCCGACTGCGAATAATATTCTTATTGTGTATAAATACTTAGGTCTTGATTGTTCCTAACTTTCAGAACTGCGTGTTATCGGTACGTAGTTTTTTTAACGCCCAGCCTATTACGCCTTTTACGCGTCTCCTACAATGATGCCTGAATTTAACGGTTCTCGTTTTACGCATTTTATTGTTCAGAATTTTGTTTATTCATTTTTTTTTAACGAAACTATTTATTTTTTTACTAAAAAAAATTCGCAGAAGGTTCAAACTCACCAAAGGTGTACCTTAAGGCACATTTTTGGGTCTACCATCGTTTATTATTAATAAAATCAACATCAAATTAAATAATAATTGACAACACCGTACAGAGTTGTACAATACAATTTATATTTTATATGTCGGAAATAAATAATTCAACTAAAATGAAATAGAAACGTAATACATGTATGTATTCAAAAAGTATAAATAAACCACTTGCTATTTCAGTGTATAGCACTGTAGTCCATCCAATTCCTGCACCCCACTATAATATATTATATTTACTGTACCTAAGTAAGTAAACAACGAACATGATATTGTGCCATTTTTTATGTTTATTACCTTGACAGACTTATAGTAAATATTATATATTATACTAGGAAAAAAATTATGGTTTTCAATCAAACAAGTTTTCTATATGTATCTATATAATATTATATAGATAGCGATAGTCTACATATTATGTAGACTATCACTATAGGTGTCCAATTAAATAAATATTATTTGGTAACCAAATTGGTTTTTGAAAATATGTATTGCATCATAATAATATGATATAATAAGTATTCCTGTAAATGTTTATAGAATTTTATAGTATTTGGAATACATTTTAAAATAAATTGAACAATATTGATGCGTATTGTTGTTAAAAGTCAAATAAATAACAATATTAATAATTGTATAAAGTACTATTTTCGTTTTGTGTCTCAATAATGGAAACCAATCACAACACAGTGTTCAGATTTCTCTTCCGAACGGTTCCATTAGTCAACAGAAAAACCCAACGACCAGTTGTTGGACGTATATTTATTACCTACGTTTAGCGGTTCGAATGAAATTTCATTTTATTTAGAAAATATCAAATTATGTTTTCAGTACCAAAGACAATATAAATATTTTTAAATTTCGATGAGAGTTCTAACAGAAAAAATCTAAATATCGATTAAATTTAGGATATACGTATTTGTGAAACGTCTGTGTTATCAATTCCTATAATAAACACGAACCAGCTTCAGGTTTAAAAAAAATGATCAAATTCTAATTTATAGTTAGTTAATAGCTAATTATAAATGTAAATAAAGTAATCAACATTATTATTAAATCAATCAATCAATATGACTAAAATATCATAAAAAAAAAATTGTTTTCATTGGAATTAATAAGGTATAAACAAAAATAATTACTATCAGGAAGTTTTCATCGAATATACGTGACCTGAGGTTGATGAACCGCTATATAGGATATAATGCTCAGTTAGTGTTAAGAGTTAAAGAGTCGACAACAAGATGTTCTGAAAATACCTCGTGTAAAAAAAAAATATAAAATGTTACACTAATTTTATTATTTATAGTATAAAACATAATATAACATTTTTCTCTTCAACGGTATGTGTATAGTGTATTGTATTATATTATAAAAAGGATTCTTTTTGACTTATTTTTAGACAACGTCTTAAGTCCAGCTATATTATTTGGTTCAGTAAAACCATACGAAAAAATTAGATTTATCGATAAAATAATGTTCCAATAATCAATATGTTGTTGAGCGAGTAAAATACGAATTATTTGTTTGTTTTAAAAATATTGAATTTAAAAAAAAAAATGAATAACTTAATTACAACTAAAATGATGGGTAGTACATAATACATTTAGAATATAATATGATTTAAAATGTATACTTACTAATAATTTCTTCTGACTCACGTTGAATTGTAAGTGCAGGCTTCGATAGATGGAACTATAGAAACTAACGTGATCGACTTCGGTATTTACAATTTTTACTTCCTGCCATAGTATTTTTAAGTTTTTTAACGTAAGATACGAATATAGGTACTTATATTTTGTTATACTCTATTTGATTTTTATAATATTTTACATACAATGAATAATAATTCAACTCGTACTTCTTCAGACTCTGGTACCTAACTATGTAAATCAAATATAATATGAGGTACTGCAGACAAATAGAAAGTATATAGATTTACATCTATCAAAATGTATACAATACATTATATGTATTTAATAGTCCATGTAGTTCTAGAACTCAATTATATATCTATTATCTCTATATATAAATATTATACATACATAAATCCATAAATGCATCCATAAATACATTATAAAAACATAGTACTTACATACATAATTATATAAATATAAGTTAGGTTAATTTATTTATTTTTTAGTAAGTTGATTATTATAGGACATATGTATTCTCTTCGTAGCGAATTTTTTTTTTTTTTAAACCACTGTGAGGATTATCTTAACTGCATGTAATAAATTAAAACGACGAAAAGACTACTGTAAGAGATTAAATCCGTGGATACAGAGTATTGAATAGATTTATTAAATTAAATTTTACGAAATATAATCTAATATTATTGGATAAGTGAAATAAAAGACATCATGACTGGGAATTATCCACTAAATTTATTTGTTGGATGGTGTAGTAGAATGGTGTTTGATAAAGTACCGCTTTATGTAGTAGCAGTTGATGAGAGGACGCCCCGTAGAAAACATCTCCATCAGTATTGAAAAATAATAATATATGCTCACCTACACGGATACACGAAAAGTCTGCAGGTTACAATCACCGACTTCACTATCTGAAATGAATACCTCTATATTATGTTCAACGAGAGAAAGCACAGCGCACCGACCAAAACTGGTTCCCCCACCCAACACCTTGCTATAAGGGAACCGGTTTTGATAGCATGGTGACGCGGGGGGATGCGCAGAACCGGAAGTTTTCCTCTCTGATCAGAGTATATATATAATAATAATATATATAATATATATATTTCGATTTATTAATTATTTAAAATTAAAAACGTATAATAATCTGTTTGACAATAATTTCCATACAGAGGCGTTAAGGAGGGTCTCAAAGCTTTTGCTGTATTAATATACCAAAAAAATGTGGTCCTCGTCGAATGGCATAAGTACAATGAAAGCGTCTGAAAATATGGTATTTGAGTATAATTAAAAATTCCGAAAATCAGAATTTAAATTAATTCACTATATTAATTGGAAAACAATGGGGGGGGGGGGGGGAGCATGCTCGTTGAATCGTTCTATACAATATATAAATAAATGAATCAGATTTACCGCGAATTGCAGGGTCGCAGTCGGTTTTAGACGGCATGTCGTTTTCATATACGTCAACAGATTTGGTCGATTCCGCCTGTCAACGATATAATGTTATGTACTTTATTATTATTACGATGGTTAGAGTCCGGGATTTGATGTCCTTGAAAAGCTTTTTAACACGACACGCCTGCGCACAGAAAGACCGCGAAATATTTCACCAAATACGTGCTCTTAAAATTCTTGTAAAAAAATAAAATTTCAATATTTTGAAAATGGTGGGGGGGGGCTGGTGTGACGTATGTGTATTTATATTTTGGTCGACAAGAACGGGTAAATGATGCTCTCGCTTTCGTCTTACTATTCAGCGTAGTCGTCGTCTGAATTTTTTAATTAAACAATTGTTTACGTTTCAATAATAGTCCATCTAAGTGCCCGTATTACACTAAGGTTAAACCACCGAATTTGGCCGGTAAAATCAGGTTTAAACTATGATTGTAAAATGCACCCTTAATGTCGATGGAATACAAAACTGATATATTTTTAGACGTTCAACTTATTCTTCTTCACGTGTCAGGCGCAAGATGGTCCTTCGATATTACTTGATTTAATTGTCAGCGCATATATTTTCTGCAAACATAAATTCGTCCGGTGGTGGTAAGACTCGTTAGCGATATATACTAGTGGAATTCATCGCTATATGGTGAGGGGGGCGTCGCGTACATGCTCCCCTAGATATTCAACTATTGGTGTAAAATTTTTAAAGTTATTGGAAAAGAAAGTTATCAACAATGTTTTAATAAACAATAAAAATCCTCGTGCAACGCATATGGGTATTGTATTATTATTGGCGAAAATACATTATAAATATAAATATATAATAATTATATTATACTTGTGCAGTGTAAAATAGATGGATATGATTTCTTTCTTTATATACAGAATATAATATACTATGCAGAATATACTCAAAATATTCCCTCAACACTATATTTGTATAATCCTATAATATGACTTATCGCTGAAAAATCCGTCTGATGAGTTTGAGGGAGGGGATCATATGCTGCAGGAATAGGTACTCAGAAACCGTGTAGCATATAATAATGTAATACTTTACATTTGTGAAAATATAAAAAACGGTATAAAAAATATAACTCAATAAATTTATGCGATATTGGGTATTTTTTTTTTTTTTGGTAAACGTACCTATTGTAAGTGGTCTTTGATTTTACTAAGCACGTCGCTGTGTAATATTACAAGTGTGTGATTGCTAATCCTTGTGACCTATAATGTGTACGTTTAATCGCCATAGAGACAGAAAAACGGATGGTAAAAAAAAAATGTGGTAAATACCATCGATCCTCTTCGGGTTCGTGTCGGGTGTTTTCTTGTTTGGTAATATTTTCGTTATTCAGTCGATTTCCGGGAATTTCGATTATCGCATCACATTTAAGACTCACATAAAACGCACCGCTTTCAGCTCCACACAACTGTATACGCAATGTATAATAACGTAAGTAAAACAGTCGTTGTTACAAACCAAAATATTAAAACCATCGTGCAAATTTAATTTAAAAGTTAATTTTTTTTTAAAAACATTTGTATTAATGTATTAATTAAATTTATATTAATAAATAGTTAATTAATTTAATATTGTTCGTTGATATAAATAGGTATAGATATACTTACGTATTGAGTCAAAATCATACAATTACTAGTCAAAATATAAATAATAATAAAATATTCATTGGATTTATCATATTTATTCATGATGTAAACAATGAATTTAAATAAGAATTGACAAATAGAATATTTCTTAATTTAATAATTTATAGTTCACACAAAACATAATCTAACAGTCAAAGCCACACAACGGTGTGTGAATAATAGATATAGTACAGGTAGTATAGGATTACCAGATATTGTTAACGAAATGATAAGTAATTTAAAATTACACAATCGCTTTTTGTGTGACCCAAGTGCAAACAATTGAAAAAAAATGATTCATCGGTTCTTTAACAGAGTCAAGTTGTTGATCTTCGCATGTTAACGTTGAACTATTAGAGTTATACATATTATTTGGTAATAATAAGACTTATCGTTTTGAACACCGACTAATTTTGACTAAGTCCAATCTATTTTTTTTCATCATCTCGCCACCTCAGTTGTTTTGTTACAGTTCAATATAGCAGCGCGCACACATCAGTCACGGACCACGGACGATTATCGTTCACCGCGCACGACGAATTGCGATTTCGATGCAGAATTAACTTATATTATAAGTCACTACTGACAATATTGTAAATTATCGATCCGATTGGCAGCGGCGGCGTGACGTCCAAGTCTTGGGATTCAAAGATATACTCTCGGAGCGAACAATTTCACCCTGTATATACACTGCAGTAACGGGGTAACCGTGTGTACGGTAAGCTGCACAAATATATTATAAAATATATTACACTCGGCGTGTGTGTTTGTATGTGTGTGTGTGTGTGTGTGTGTGTGTGTGTGTGTGTGTGTGTGTGTGTGTGTGTGTGTGTGTGTGTGTGTGTGTGTGTGTGTGTGAACAACAATATCTACGTGGGTCATTGTTGTTGGTTTTTATTATCCTTTCTATATTTTAAAATTATTCCTAGAAAAAAGCGCGGCGAAAAACGTTCTTTTTTTATGGGGAGCTTAAAGTTCTTTCGCTCGCGCGTATTTTATTTTCGTATACTGCACTTATATACATATGCCGGGGCCTTTTGTATCCTTATATGTATTATAAGAGTTGTTGTGTTATTTCTTTATTTTCCCGGGGTATATACAGTTCATAATGTAATGCGCCCCGTATACGATATTTAACTTATTGCATCCCCTGAACGTAGGGTGCCTACACACATATACATAATATAATATGTTACAATAAACGGGTGTGCACGTTAACGTTCGAGAATGCATTTCATAATAAACAGGTAAAACATTATTAACGATGGTAATTTCATAACAAAACGAACTCGCTGTTGGACGGCATTATTTCTACAATTTGTCTATAGATACATTCCATATATGTACCTACTGACTTCTATTTTATAATTTGCCCAATAACCATAAATATTATAAGACTGGATAGGACACACTTATACTGGCTTCCTGATAGGTTGCGGTCTTTTTTGGGGAAGAGAGAAAGTTCAATATCTACGAGAGAGATAGACAATAAGAGTGCTTTTTGAGGTTAGGGTATAAAATTGTAATAATATTATGAATAATGATTATAAAATAAGAATATGCAATAAATTATAATTAAAATAATATAATTTTTATTTCATATTTTGATTCATATTTATGATTCATGATTTTACTATTTTTTTTTTTTGTTTTAGATTCTGAGCGGAGCGGTATTGATTTTACAATGATGTGTGTTTTTTTATTTATTTTTTTATTTTTGTGTCTGTCATCACCTTTTGGACTGTAAAAATGTTTGGATTTTCTTCAACAGTATATTTTCTGATAGGAAAGTGAATCTAGTTGGTACTTTTGGGGGGTCAAAAGTAAAACTTTCCCAGTAGATTTCAAATGCGACGTGAAAAACAAAAGAAAAATTAAGGAAAAACGGGAATTTTTACGTAAAATCTGTTTTCGAGAAAATCGATTTTGGTTTTTGGTGCAATTTTCAAACAATTGACTGTAGGTACATAAAATGTTGACTGAATGTTTATATTACCATTTTCTATATACCATGCCTTTTTTAAAAATATGTTGACTTTTTTTGAACTGTTAAGGGACATTTTCAGTTTCCATTTTTTTTAAATTTTTTTTCTATAAATATCAATAAAATTTAATTTGTTGGTAAAAAAGCTTGAAAATTTAATAGAAGGTTCCTATTATATTATTTCAAAGGCAGATGAAAAAAATTAAAAATCCATAGTCATAATTTTTTTTTATAAGCATCTAAAGTTAAAATATTGACAAAATACGTAAGAATGACGAAAATTTGCAAATTATTTTGAGTTAGAAATTCAAGAAAAATTTTCTTTTTAAATCTTCGATTTTAAAATGTAATACAAGATTCCTCATAAGTTTTTCTACCTATTAAAAAAAAAATTTCTACAAGCAAGTCGAATTAAATTTTTATGAGGCGTTTGAAATTCATATTTTTAAAACATTTGATATTCACTCGATTTTTCATGTAACGATTTTCTTATTTTGTTGTAATTAAAAAACGAATGACCGTTGATGCTTGAAAATTTCACTGAATATTTATATTAACATTTTATATATACGATAAAATTTTGAAAATAATTTGACTCTTTTTGAGCTGTTTACGGACATTGTCAGTTTTAAATTTTTTAAATTTTTTTTTTCTATAAATATCAATCAAGTTTTATCTGGTGGGCCAAAAAGTGTAAAAATGTAATACAAAGCTTCTGTTATATTGTTACAATAGCAGTTGACATATATTACAAATACATAGGCATTATTTTTTTTTATAAGCATTTAAAGATCGAATTTTGACAAAATTTATAAAATTTAAAATTGAATAATTATTTTGTAGTTGAAAACTCATAAAATGTTCAACTTTTATATCTAAAGATAGAAAATTTAAAACAAAATTCCACGTAAGTAGATATTTCTGTTACCAAAAATCTAAAAATACATTAACATAGCGTATTTTATAGTCATTTTAAGTTCAAATTTGGACGAAATTACATATTAAAAAACCTATAATAACTATTTTAGTTATTTTGTTGTGATTGTATAATATTATTCGTGGGTATACTTGAAACTTCTAAAGTATACTATTATATATCTATGATAGTATCCCGGTTTATTGTTGATGTATAACATCCTAATGGATATATTGTGATATGATTAATTTGGAATTTATTATAGGTACCTATTGGATATTATAGGTCAATTTTTTTTTTAATACTATAGATAAGTATATAATATGTCTTATGCCTTGACTGACATACCGTCTCCGCTCAGAATCGTTTTTCTTATACAATGATATTATATCATTGAATTCAAATTTAATACCATCCATATTATACAGTGACTCACTTCTAACCTACTGTACAGCATAGCGACATCACACCTTTTTTTATTCGTGTTAATACGTTTCAATAATTAAGGAACTCTTATAACCTCAAAAGTTGTATTACTTTATTCTTAGTTTATAAGCCCGATGTCCTATCCAGTCTTATAATATCTATGTCAATAACTTGGACATATCATATTTCTATATTTTTAAGATCTATGTATAGAAACATGAAATGTCCAAGCAGTTATTGGGCAGATTAGAAAATATAAATCAGTACCTATACCGCATCGGAATGTTATAAACAAATAATATTGTAGAATAATGGAAAAGTGGATTGCACTCAAGTTTAATATTTATTTTTTATATTAATACACAGGTACAATCCGTAAATCTATTTACAGTAAGCATATTATATCAGCTACAGGTGTAGACAATTTAAATGAGCGCAAAAAACAGACAGTACACCAAACACTTTTGACGTGTTTTTCACTTTAATATAAACATATAATAATGAAAACACATTATTATAACTATAAGTGTTAAAATAAAATCCATAGTGACCATAACTTTATCAATATAAATGAATGCACGAGCATTATATAATATATTTTAAAACTTATTTAAAGCTTGATATAAAAAATGTTATGAAGAGCATCTAACTATAGAAAATGATGCAATTGAAATGTCAAGTGTCCACAATAATACAATATACATAATGCATGCGGAACTTTACTTAAGTTTAAATAAGGTAAAAGATTACTGGGAAAATGTAGTAGGTATACGTAATGAATTCATGATAAATTTAAATTCAATTTAGCTTTTATTTGTATGCCTCTGGGAAACACCGTCTTATAAACATCATCGCAAACAAGTAGAAAAGTATCGGGTGGACATTCAAGTTAAATAGAAAACCATAAGTTATCACAGTAAGACTGCATACCGCGATTACGACATAGGTAAGTACAATTTTCAAGAATAATAAACACATATATATATAATAGTATTAACTGGATTTGTATATTTTTCGTTACGGATACTATACATTTTTATACAGGATGAAAACAAAATATGTTTTTAAATAATTCGAAGCATGCAGCGAAAACATCTCGGACGCGCCTTCAGTAAATATAAAAAAATTATACCTAATTGTAGAATTTTTAAAATGCATAAAATTTATATTTTTTTAATATTTCATTTCAGATAAATGTAAAAGAATAATATAAAATAAATTTAATACTATACATTGATTTTATAGTAAGAATAAAAGTTACTTGAGCTGTAGTAGCCGACCAGACAGCATTTTGTAATAATAATATTATAATAGTGTTATAATAAAGTTATACTAATATTATTCGTGATTATAATGTTATAATAATATTATTAAGCAAAAAATTGCTGTCTGGGCGCGATTTAACACTATATTCTATATTTCTGTGATGTCAAATCAAAAAGCTACAATAGGTACTTATTTATAAATTAGGTAATACTATAGTGATTAGCGCCTCAGTTGCGATACCACAAGCAAATTGGTACTACCTATATAACGTTCCTAATTTTTTTTTAAATATATCTACTTGCACTAACTCTGATATTAATATAATACATTCATAGGTATATACAATTTTGCTTCACATTCAATTTCTTTATATTCATTTTAATATTGCTTTATTTTCGTTAAGCTTTTGAAGTTATTATTTAATGCACCTAATACGCAAGTATCATAGTGTTATACTTATTACTTGAAATATATGAATTAAACTTTTAAATTTTTAAATTTTTTTTTAACCATGCATAGTTCATAGGTCGTACCACTAAAATATAATTACACATTTTTAGCATATAGGCTTAAAAAAATATATATATTTAAAAACTACCACCATAATCCGGTTATTTCAGTATCGCCACAATATTGAATATTATTTTAAATTAATATTATTAAATTATTATAATTATTGAATATCCATCTCTGCATGCCGACGTGCTAGGGGTGTATTTGGAGGTTTTGAACAATGTTATACTAAAACCACATTTAAATATGACATAATATCTTCCACATACACCCTGTATGAATATGCTGATCCCTAGATTTTCGTTGTGTACCTACCTACGTGGAAATGTGAAATACATCATGTAAAAAACAAAGTTCTAATAATTTGTGTACTCAATAATATTATTTTTTTATTATTTCAATTTCATAATAAAATACAATTTGTCAGTTTGCAGGAAATCGTCAAAAATACCATCCGATATTGATATAATTGTGTTGAATTTTTGTTTTTATTATATTCTGTAAACGGATACGCGCACGGAATTCGTATATTTTAAACATTTTTTTTTAAAATTATGTTACACACCATTAGTACAATGCTAAAAAGCATAATTAATACAAAACTATTTTTTGGTATTACGCATGCCTACCTACATAATGGTATGTTTTGTTGGGTATACCGTCGAATGATAGTGGTAAATTGCAGATAGCGCGACAATTATAGATAATATTTAGTGGTCAAATCAATTATTTCGATAGTATAAACATTTACATTTTCGACTATAATACTATTTATTTTGTTAACTTTTTTTTTATATGATTTAATTATTGACCATTTGTGAATCTAAATATTACATTTTATACCGTTGCAAAATAAATCTGTATTTCATCACCAGTTTAGGTACAACATCATATCGATTTTCGGACATCATCATCGCACCATGTCTATTGACGTGGATTGTTGTATTCTAGTAAAATTTCTCCTCTTAAAAATGTCCAACGTATTGCGACGAGACGCGTCCATCGACTCGTCCTACCCAGTCGCGATTCTTACAATACGCGTGCAAACAAAATATTTAAATAATATATTATTATCATATTAGCATCGTGTAGTAGGTATACTATGAATTACGGACGAGTGTATACAAGGGACCGATATGGGGTCGAAACTTTGTCAGTAACGAACGTTATAAAATTTGAATATTAAACGCGAAGTTATAGGATAATGTTTGGAGGAGCTATTCGGCGAATGATTTACAGGAAACAATACAGTAATAATATTATTATTTCGTTCGGCGCGTCATGACGTGTCCGCGCGCGCATTGGCAAATTAAACGCACCCGTGTACAACGATAATAACAAACACATGACGGAAACGCGAAAAACATAAATCACGCCTAAAACTATTGTATATGAGATATTATGTAGGTATACAGCATAAACATTATTATTGTTATTACGATTATCCGATTCGTTACGCCACCGCCGCCGCTTTTCACGAAAACGAATCATTATAATTATTATATGGCAGTGACGGGCAGGACACTATAATATATTATTATAATAATAGTGCCTATCCCTGATAATGTAATACCCTTTGAAAAATGTCTTACCAATCGAAATGATAACGTCTGCGTTCATAATGCAATTTTTTTTGGAATATTAGGAAAACGTTTTTTTTCATATCACAGGTCTTATGTTTCGCATAAAATACTGATAATCAATCACGTGCTATATTATATTAAAATAATATTAAATCGTCGCGTTTATCGCAGCTGGTGATGGTGGTGATACGCCGGACGGCTTCTCGTTTTTGCGTCTTCTCCGTTTTTGGATTGATATTGATATAAATCCATCTCCACTTGTGCAGCTTATGATATTATGAACGTTTATATTGTTATATTTACCTATACTAATAAATAAAGCTGAAGAGTTTGTTTGTTTGTTTGAATGCGCTAATCTCAGGAACTACTGGTTAGAATTAAAAAAATTTTTTTGTGTTGGATAGACCATTTATCGAGTTTATAAGGCTATAGGCTATATAACACCACGCTACGTCCAATAGGAGTCAGGGGAAGTGCTCTAACAAGGATTTTGAGATTTACGATGGAAATGTTTGAAGATTACTATTGGTTATATTGAAGAAATTGTATATATATTTTTATTGGTTGCTATCGGTTTATCGGGCAGATTTGGTACAAGCATGCATCAAATCGATTTTTTGCAAGTTGCCTGAGTTGCACTTGTAGCAACTTCTTACACTTATATTGCACTTGCCGACCATCGCTGTTGTTCGCGATTCGACTGGATTGCCTACCAGGGCGGATGAGTTGAACTTACTGCAGCGAGTTAAACCAAAAAGGAGTTGAACAATCACAATTTTTTTAAAGTCGTCATTTTTACGGGCCATCAAGTGCGTGGGATCATCTAGTATAATATAATCTTCTACTTGATTAACTTTTAGCGTATCAGAAAAGGTGATACGTTTTTTTAATATGGTTACAATATAATTATTAGGTAGATAATAGATATAGTTCGCTCTCAATGTCATCGAATTATTATTTTCCTTATACTGATACAACGCTACACATTATTACTATGATATATTTTTAATCATAATTTTAAATGACATTTATATGATTTCGTTAATCGTTATAAATTATATACTAATGATATTTTTGCTAATATTTAGACGTCTTAGAGGTGCAGATTTAAAACAAAACGGTTGTCGTACATCGCACAGTTTATCAAATCGATAACAAAACAAACAGTACTATAATAGTATAGTATTCGAAGACGATCATCGCACCAGTTCTTTTCGTGTTAGAGGGTGCGAGCAGTTTGGACAATCGTGAGTGGAGAAAAAGTGTACTTAAAAGAGGATATCAAAAAGTCGCGTCTTTTTCGTCGTCTGACGGGGGAAGTTGTAGGGCATATTATATACGGGGGTGCGCGGTGCGTATTATTCACACAAAAGAGAGCACAAACGGATTGTGTTCACATCAAAGGAAAAACGTTTAATTCCTTTTTCGGTCGCGGACGAGGTTGAGGGGCGGGTGGACTTGTACACATTATATAAAGTGTGCGAAGGACTGCGAGAGGGACGACGTAGAATATAATAATAATATGTTTGGTACGCCGAAAGGGGCTCCGGTCGAGGAGACGAAGACGAAGACGACGACGACGTTGTTGACGTTGTTTTTGCGACCTGTCAAAAACTGCTGCCGGCTGATGCGCGCCTAATTCTTGCGAGAGACCTATATCGGTTAGCGGGCGGGTGGGGGGGGGAGGGATGGAAAACACAGACGTCCGAGGTGCGGGCGGGGAGAAAAACGACGGGGGCTGCAGACAGCCGCGGGGAAGGGGAAAAAATAATAGTAAAAATAAAATAAAATTAAGTGTACGAAAAACAAACTCATTCCGTTTTCCGGACGGCAAACACACACAATTTCCGGAATACAAAGCGCAAACTTATTCATTATAGCCGCTGCGTGCACTTCGTACACGTGCTGTATATGTGTATATACAGAGTGCGCGCGCGCGCTTGCGTTTAAACGTTCCGCGTGGTGTGTACGTCACTTACAAGATTAAAACATAATTTACTGTGTAATGACGGGTTTTACGGGCAGTAATGCGTTTTCGTTTATTAAATTAAGTGTTTTGTTTTCCAAATAATATATATATAATATACACGCGGACGTTTTTCGTCCCCGTCTCTATCTCTTCCTCTCTCTTTTTCTCTCTGTCTTTCTCACCCTCTCTCCCTCGATGTCAGTCTTCCTCTCGGTCTCCATATATACCAAAGTATTGCCGAAATATACGCATTTTTATCTCCCCCTCCGCACCGGCAGCCTACCGCCGCCAAGCCATCCGTTTTTATTTCTCCCGCGCCGCATCGGCCGCGCGTGGTGCCGTCGTCGTTGTCGTTTCCAGTCTTTATTTATTTACTATTATTATTATTATTTTGTTATTTTTTTTTTTTTATCAAGAACTGGTTTAATGAGCGGACGTTGAGTGATTTAAAACTTGCCCGCGTCTGACACGGCCACTGATTAACATCTCCTCTGCATCTGCTTTACGAGTCATGTCCTTAATTAAAGTAAAAGTTTAGACACATAAAATATGTACAATATATATAAATGCACTGCAGCAGTAGTAGAGGTATACTTATACGTATATATATATATGCGTACGAAACGGAGGAAAAAATCCGATAGGAAAAAAAAAATTAATGAGTACTAAATTTCAATGTCTCTCGTGTTTTATAACTGAAAAACGTATAATACATAGGAAGTTTAAACTCGCGCTCGGAGATTACAATCGTACGCTATTGCTGACAAACGCGTATATAATGTACCTATATATATATATATACGTATTTATTTATACGTGATATAGTTTATATGTATATATGATACGTATATGGTTTATATATATTATATTATATTAACTAGACGATCTCGCCCGGAGCGTATACATATTCGATTCGAGCGAATCCGCGGTCGTATTTCTAGCGCAGACGAATATAATTCGATATCATAAAATAATATCATAATCACTATATATATAACATTATTATTATGTAGTACGCGTACCTATATAAATAATACGATCGACTAACCCGAAGCGGAAATATTTCTGGTACTCGAAATCTGACGCTCGCACACTGTATAATGTAATAAAATGTGCATATGTGTGTAATAATATTATATATACGAACGAGTTATACAATATATCTACTCAAATAATATGACATACACGCGGAAAGTGACGGCGATGGGGAGAAAAAATTGTCTGTGATCAAAGCCCATATGAAAGGTACCACAATATGGAATATATTCTATATAATTAAACACATATATATATTATATATTTTCACAGTCAAATTCTATATAATTTATTTTGACATAAAAAAAGATGTTAATTTTTCAGTATTTGACATATTTCAATGAATGTATAATATATTAATATTATATCGTTTTTGAACGTATACTACCTATTAATTATGAAACGATCCTCCCAGAAATGTTGGCCCAATATTGCAGCATGGTTATTCGATATGCAAGAGAACATAATAATATATAATGTTTAATATTCACTGATCTACGCGATGTTCTGAAATTATACTTTATGTGTACAAATTCTCAAACGATTAAACAAATGCGATTTGATCGATCGTGAAAGTTCAATACATCGCCTGAGAACGTTGGCAGTTGATTGATGGATGTACCAATAGCGATATCGTTAAAACTTAAATGTTAAGTTTATCAACAATGATCGCGTCGTTTGTGTACCAAACCATAATAACAATACTGTAGGTATAGGACACAGGTATGAATGACAACAGGTGATCCACATTATCATGACGCTGGAATCAGATCAAAAAAATGAAAAAATAATTACAGGTCAACACCACTCGCCGTTCATTTTTTTTTAATAGTTGGTACAACACATTTCTGGTACTTAATAAATATATTATACGTTTTATCAGTGGCTCATAGGTGCAATTCGCTAATCAATATTTTTCTCACAGGAAATATATTTTTATTTAAAAATTTATTTTGAATTAAATATTTAGGATATTTCAGAACAATGGCTTCGTGTCTTATTATATAATTACTGTCTAATATATTTTCATTAATATTTAAATAAATCAGTTAATCAATATAATATAGAATGACCATAGAAATTAGACTTATTGTACAGTTTATATAATATAAGCTTCCCTGCGCGGATACTAGTAATTTCCACCCACCCCCTCCGAGAGCACATAATATTATGCAGTTGCAGTACTATAGCAGTGATCTGCAGACTGGGCGCCTCTGAATTCGCTACAAGTGTGTGAATTTCAAATTTTCGTTACGCATCAAAACGTACCTATACGAAAGCGGGACGACGATTAAAAATATTATATTTCGTGTTTTTCGCACGTCAAACGGCCCCAGGTTCATCGATATTATAATTTATCATACTGCGGTATTAAATAACTCAATTTAATTCGGTTGCTGTGAAATTATAATTTGGACGACGATGTCGACGTGGAGGAGACAGACGACGACTGACGAGTGTGACACACGCGGAGTGAATAATGTTGTTGTCGTCGTTTGACATTATACATGTAGGTCAATCGACCGGAGGAATAAAAACACATTTTTTACTTCTCGTTCGTATTTATTAATATTGTAGTATTATGTATACTTACTATATTATATCGTCACACGACGACGACGGCGACAACTGCGGCGGCGGCGGCGGCGTAGGTCGATTTTGATGTTTTTTCTCTCGAACTGTTCACATTCTCCGGCATGAATAATCGTACCATTAAAACATTTATAAATTTACAATACCCGATAATATTTATTGCCGTCGTGCCCATCGGTTTTCGGCACCGGCGTCCGTTTCGTTTCGTACCTATATTATAATAATAACGACGTTTCGAATTAAAAACGATAATTTTTAGAAAGAAGACGACGAAAAAGTGTCGGGCCGTGATGCTGCTCGTAAGTAGTACATGCGTTAAATTAATATATTATTATTATCATCAAAACCAGTCGTCGTCGTATGGTATGATACGACGTGTCATGGGCGAAAGTCTCGTCGCGCACAATTTTATTGTTTTGATAATATTTGAAAATTCGATCGCAGATCGACTCGAATCGCGGTCTACAGTTTAAATGAGCAACGTCGACTATAAGTACTATAATTATTATTATTATTTGTATTAATATTATTATTATTGTTGTTGTTGTTGTTGTTGTTGTTATTATTACGACGCGCGCACGATTATAATATACGAACGTCAAACGGACACAAACGCGGTTGCGGTATACCAGCTATAATATAGGTATCCATTATCCATGTTATAATATCATTATGCTTACGTCGATCTGGGCGGGTATTATAACGACGGTATAATAATAATTAATATTATCATAAATATAGGACGTTTATTCACGCGTATATTGTAACAATATTACACAGTAATAATTCTGGCTGCACACGCTAATTTATTATTATAATAATTATATTGCTAAATCGTCGCATGGTGGACCGTTGACAAGGCCTAATTATAATCGGATCGTAGTTGCACATACACCAAGCATTAACTAGTTAAAAAGTTAAAGCCGAGTTAAAAAGTTATTTTTTTATGCTTTTTAACTTGTCTATAATAATATAGTTGTTAGATACTTGTTTATGTAACTATTGTAACAATTTAGTTTTTTTCAGTTGATTTCAAAAATAACACGTCAAGTTAAAATCCTGTTTATACATAGGTACATATTACTATACATAAACATAATAATATTATAATATAATATACACCTATCGTGACTCGACGCGACGCAGTGGCTGAAATGAATCACTCAACGTGATTGAGAGTAAGGAAAAGCTGCTGCTACTAGTTACAGGATGGGTGACAATCCGGGTCCATATAGTGGCAAACATTTTACACGTATTTCCACCCTGATAGCATTTTGTAATAATAATATTATAATAACATAATAATAATATTATAATAATGTTAAAATAATATTTTTAGTCAATCATTTGCTATCAGGGCAAGTGCCAACGAACCCTCCCAATGGTAACCCCTAAAATAGCTAATGGCCATAGTTGCCGGGCTCTAGACCAATAAAAAAAAATTACGACTAATTAATTAAAATAGGTATAAACAAATATAAAAGGGAAAAGACCCAGAGGAAGACCTAGGGAAAGATGGATCGACGTGGTGGAAGAAGACCTAAAAACACTTGGAGTTGAAGATTGGAGAGGAATAATACAAGATAGAGATAGGTGGCGAAGTGTAGTAATGGCGACAAAAACTCTTAAAGAGTAGATAGACCAGAAGAAGAAGAAGATAAACAAATATATATTTTTGATTTAATAATAATTATGTCGAGACGAACGTGTAAATTAGTGAGCAACAAGAGAAAATAGCCCAATAGAAAAATATTTCACAAAATGCTGATACACTATTATAAAAAATGTCATGTTCCACAATCAATGTGTGCGGCCATCAATTAACTTATTTTTAACTGATTAAAGTTAATATTATTTTCCGTAGTGCCTATTTAAACATGTATAGCTATTTAATAATATTTAATATTGTTTAGTAACTATATAAACTTGAGCCATCATTTTCTTAACGTCTTAACTGACGCATGGTATTTTTTTATCAGTTATGCTCATATTTGTACACAGGGTATATACGGTTTCTAGAATGTTTGGATTACTGCTTTCGCACACGAAACAGAAATCTATTATACAAGAGCCGAAATTGATCGAATATGATAAAAACATTAACTTGAGATATTATTTTGTACACGACTTACCAGTGACTATATAACATTATATGGGACCGTTTCGTTTTTGATGTGATTGGATTACAGGCGTACGGAAGTGTTATTATTATTGTTATATTAAGAGTGAAGCTTCTTCTGCTAGATCATAATATTAGTTTGCAATTAAATTTCATTAATTATATGTATACCTAATTAGTTAAATTATGGTATTATACAACTTATACATGTGTATATTTTTTTTCATAGTTATTTACACTATATAATATCTTATTCTTCACTATCTTA
>NC_042495.1:94875808-94876101 GCF_005508785.2 Acyrthosiphon pisum
TTTTATGATATTATGATTTTTTTTTCATAAATAAATTGTAAGCGTTACTTCTTACATAAACTAAATTTGAGCTCGTTCACGGTTATGTTTATTTTTCTGGACATCTAAATAATGTTTCTCCTCTTACTACTATCCTTTTAATTGTATACACACTCCTGAGCAATACGACGTCGTTTAGCTCGGCTTTGTATCGAACAATAATGATATTGCAGTTGGTGGTACCCATATTATGAATACCGAATAGTTTATGTAACTGACAATGTGACAACTGCAGTGTGCGCTGACCAATGATC
>NC_042495.1:94876201-94961519 GCF_005508785.2 Acyrthosiphon pisum
GAAACGTTCGTCGCTATATTATTGCGAAGTAATATTATAATTATTTTATTATGGTCGTTTTGAGGAAAAATTCCGTATTATTTTAAGAAGCTTAAGCAACATGTTCGAGAGGAGTTGTTTTCGACGAATCAGTGCAGCAGAGTATATATCGTATAAAGGTCGTGGGGTGCACATCCTAAAGCCACGTCACCTATATAATATACCTAATATATACTCGTAATAATAATACGTTCTGAACGAAGCCAAGCCTTCCGCGCCCCAAAATAACGTTCCCTTATCGTCGGCAAATCGATGGGAACGAAAAATAAAAAATTACGCTCGGGTTTTACGACCGAAAATTAATAGCTTTTATTTCGTATACGATATTTTTATTATTATTAGCCCGATCAAAGTGTTATTCGTCGTAGGCACCTATCGGCGGCGGGGCGATTAGATTATAATATTATATAGAACCGGGCGTGTACCTGTCCGCCGAGGTACGCGTAATATACGAAATATAATATTATTGTAATTAGCGATAGCGTGTACCTATATATGTATAATATAAAATAATAGTTGGAATTTAATAAACCAACTCTGAACTCGCAGCTAGTGCAGGCGGGACGACAGCAGGACGTGGAGGAGAGGTATTTCCTTTCATATTTATTTATGAACGTGTAAAAAATAATGCGTAACGATTCAATTACGGTTCTATATTTTACCGCTGCGACCAGACTGCACACTTGTTAATCTTTCAAGACTATCTTTTTTTTTTTTAAACTGTTAATAATAAACGAAACAATTTTACGAGAATTCTCCAAAACACGTTTCATATTAAAACCTGATCACTTTAATCGGTCAATCATTTTTGTCAGTTAACGCGTATAAACCGTACCTATTCGTTTTCTACGTCAATCCGACGACTTACTGTCACATTATTTATAATATAAAATAATGTATAAATACTATAGTACCTATATGTATAGGGACCGCTTATACCGACCGGTGTGTTTATTAACATATGTGATTGTGCAGTGAAATCGAAAGAAAAAAAATTATTGATCCGATGTCCTCGTGATGCAGCGTAAAATTAAAACAATTTTTATTACTCTTACGAGCCATACATGTTGTATTTGAAGTTTTTCGTATTATTCATTTTACCTAGACGCAGAAAAAACATGTCAGAAATATTATAGCAAATTTATATGTAATAAACAATTTTTTTAATATTTTATCTAAATATTAAAAACAAAATAACCAATTTAAATCCAATAAATGTCCGTTGGTTTGGATAGTAAAATAACCTGTTTGTCGAATCACCTGTTTCGCTGACTTACGTAATGAGCGCAAGATTGGTGTTTAAGTCTAATGTCAAAAATTGTGTTCTACAAATCAAAGAGTCTATAACGTTTAGCTGCAGGCAGTACTGTTTTCACCGATCGTCCGTATAATATAAAGCTCGTATAGGCATGTTTCATTATTATACGAAATGTATATAATATGTATATGCCTACTGGCTATACTATAACTATACGAGCTTAATAATATCGTAATAAGGTAATAATTTTGATAAATTAATAATATTATTTCACCGGTCATATAACATACTTACTAAACAGAAAAGAATCGCTGACAATGTGTTTATCTGATACTGTTGCAGTTCGCCACATGTGCATATTGTACAGTTATGATAGATATTGTATTTTCTTAGATTCTGAACTGACGACCAGGCTATAGAAGTCTAGCCTAGAAGAGATACCTACTTAGCACGTAAGACACAAAATATGCAGTTAACTTTAAAAGTTAGAAACATGGTCACTCGCTGCTGAGATTATTATCACATAATATAGTCTTCTGATCAATGTACCTATAAAATTATATACCTACGTTTGTACTTTGCACTGAAATTTACTATTGTTTTAAGGCACTAAAAAAGGAAAGGCTGTGATTAATATTCAACAAACGGTTTTTCTAAAAAAATTCTGAATTTCAGAATCCCAAAGTTGGTCTATATATTATTATTTATTTTATAAATAGTTTTTAGTTAAATAATCTAAACAAAACTATATGCCAAAACAGCTACACAACTTGGAATAATATCAGGTGCATTTCCCTGGCACCCCCACTTCCGAATTTTGAATTCAAACCAAGGGCTTTCGTTTGTGCTGGTTTGTGCTCGAGGTTCATCGTTTGTGCTGCAACCCTTCAAAATTTATAAGGGATAATGATTGGGAGTGCATTCAAAAGTGTTGTTAAATATTAAGTTATTTTTAGTTACATACTGTAAATTTATAATTTCTTTATTACCTTATGTTTCAATTTTAGATTCTGAGTGAAACGATGAATGTATTGATTTTACAACGATGTGTGTTTATTTTAATTTATTTTTTTTGTACGATAAGTAGTCGAAATAATGCTTCGATTTTCAACTTCAGTATCTTGTTCAATGGGAAAGTGAATATTGTTGGTGCATTGGGAAGGTCAAAATTTAAAATTCCCAACAGTTTTCAAAATTTACGAGAAAAACAACATAAAACTTAAGGAAAAACGGGAATTTTTACTCAAAATCGGTTTTCCACAAAATCGATTTTGGTTTTTGGTCTAAAATAAATGAAATTTTCACTGGTTAATTATATTTGTATTTTCTATACACGATAAAATTTTCAAAATATTTACATTTGTTTTGAACTGTTTGGGAACATTTTCTGTTTCCAATTTTATTATTCTTTTTTTTCTACGAATGTCAATAAAACTTTATTTATTAGTTAAAAAAAGCTTGAAAATTTAATACAAAGCTCCTACTATATTGTTACAATGACCTTTGAAAAATATGAAAAATCCTTAGTCACAGTTTTTATTTATAAGCATTTAAAGTTCAAATCTTGTCAAAATACGAAAAATTCACGAAAATAAGCAAATTATTTTGAGTTCATAAAATTTAAGATATGAGAATGTAATACAAGATTACTCATAAGTTTATCTACCTTAATTAAAACAAAATGTCTACAAGCAAATCAAATTAAATTTTTATGAGCGTTTGCAGTTCATAATTTTACAATATTGGATATTCATTCGATTTCACATGTAGCGGTTTTGTAATTTTATTGTTATTCAAAAACAAATAACTGTAGATACATGACAATTTTACTGAATGTTTTTATTTTCAATTTCTCTACATCATACAAATTTGAAAATATTTTGACTCTTTTTGAGTTGTTTACTGATATTTTCAGTTTTAAATTTTCTTAGTTTTTTTTTTCTATAAATATCGATAAAATTTTATTTGTTGGGTAAAAAGCGTGAAAATTTAATTCAAGTCTCCTGATATATTGTTACAATGACATTTGAAAAATATTAAAAATCCTTAGTCACAGTTTTTTTTTATTAGTATTTAATGTTCAAAAATTGACAAAATATGGAAAAATCACGAAAATTACCTAATTATGTTGAGTTTATAATTCGTAAAAATTTTTTTTTTTGGAACTAAGATTCTAAAATGTAATACAAGATTTCTTATAGGATAATCTACCTTTATCAAAAAAAAAAGTCTATAAGACAGTCAAATTAAATTTTTATGAGCGTTTGAAATTCATATTTTTACAACATTTGATATTTGCTCGATTTCTCATGAGACGATTTTCTTATTTTGTTGTAATTAAAAAACGAATGACTGTAGAAACTTGAAAATTTCACTGAATGTTTATATTAGCATTTTATATATACGATAAAATTTTGAAAATTATTTGACTCTTTTTGAGCTGTTTACGGACATTGTAAGTTTTCAATTTTTTTTGTTTTTTTTTCTATAAATATCAATAAAGTTTTATCTATTGGGCCAAAGAGTGTAAAAAATTAATACAAAGCTCCTGATACATTGTTACAATAGCAGTTGAAAAATATTAAAAATACATAGGCACAATTTTTTTTTATAAGCATTTAAAGTTCAAATTTTGCCAAAATGTATCATATTTAAAATTTAATATTTATTTTGTAGTTAAAAATTTATAAAATGTTCAACTTTTATAGCTAAGGATTGAAAATTTAAAACAAGGGTCCACGTAAATAGGTAAATATATAAATTACTTTATTCACAATAATATAATCAAATATACTTAGTAATATCATAGGCTGACTGACCGTTTTCGCTCAGAATCGTTTTTCTTGTACAATGATTATATTATATCATTGAATTCAAATTTAACACCATCCATTACATTGACCCACTTGTAACCTACTGTACAGCAGAGCGACTTTTTAATTTTTTTTTACATATTTTGATAAAAATAATTAAATATTTATGTATATAATATTTTGATTTTTATATTACAAGAAAGTCCGTTTCATAATTATTACATTGTTATTAAGTAAGTACATTATTATACATAGATTATTACGTTATTACATTATACAATTTATAAATTATTACACAGAATATGATTGCAATATATACAATTAATTACAAATACAATTATTTACATTAAGTTAGAAAGTATACAGATATACCTATTCAGCCTTAAGATATAACTGAAACGGCACATAATACGTGGCGAAGAGCCGAGATAACAGTGGGAGGGGACGTTTCAAAACGATATGAATATATATCATATATATATATATATGATATATATATTTCACTAGTCTATGACGTCGATAGAACCACAGCAAAACAATCGTTTTACAAATTGTTTGGTCCGCCTCCAAAATGAACGACGTGGAACTGGACGTCCGTGTTCAACGGCGTTTACACCAGTATTTTCCGCGGCATTAAAATTCGGAAACTCCGTCTTGTCGGGCGTTACAGGCGGAAAATCGGGAGCATCACCAGCTGAAATCACTGTCATACATTCACATGGCCTGACCTCCAGTGAATTCTCGGAATCGAGATGTTCCGCTATGCAGATTTCGCCGGTAACCTGTGGAGACATGCGATTTGGCGTGGATGCAATCTCTGCAGGACCTGGTGTCTCGACATCTAAATCCGGACGCTCGGGGTTGTTCGGCACAGATACAAATGTTGGCGTCGATTTGTCGATCGCAGGAGATTCGCACGGCTGCAGTCGTGTTTCCAGCTCCGGCGCACTCGCGAGACACGATGGTAACGGCGGCAGGTGCTTTCCGTACTTTGTATTGGCGTTTTTGATTTCCGACGAGACTTCATCAAAATCTAACAACCTGTCCAAAACCCTCGGTACCATAATCCATGGTACAGGCGATGAAATACTATCATCGTCACGTGACGACTGTTCATCATTTGGACACAAAGGTACGGGTGGTACATTTAGCGATTTCTTTACGGCCGTCACCACTAACTCTTCGGTGAGCTCGTCCAACACCTTGAAATCAGCCGAAGTCAATGATGTCGTCATCGGTTGTTGGTCACGGAGCTCACTGATGGCACATACGATTCGTGGCCTCACGGTCTGCGAAGGGTCATCCACCGTGTATGCGTCATCCGTTGAGTTAGATGAGAACATTGAGGATGGCTGTTCCATTACTTCGGTGTTACTATTACTTCCGCACACGGTAAAACTGTTATTGAAAAACTGTTGGACCGTAATAAACTAATAAAGTGGTTATTGATAAATGTGGTTACTATGTAACACAGACACGAATTGTAGATTTTTCAAACATTCATGTACATGGAAACGAGATATTTGTTGTTTTTGTAAATCTAAAAATATCTGGATTTTTTAATATATTATATGGGTATACGATCATTATTTATAAATTTTTTTTTAGTTATACTGATCAAGAATACAAAACTAAAAGTTTTTTTACTTTTCCATCCATACAATAATGTGTCAATAAATTGCCTACGAATATTAATAAATATCATCGATTATTCGTCAATAGGGTTAGGATTTATATATTTGTAATAAAAATTGGTAAAATATGCATTTTGGTTATTCATTAGTCTGCTCAATAAATCATATACGCGAAGGATGTTCGGTTTTTAACAATAGTTGTTACAAATTACTCCTCATGTAATTATATCATATTATTACGATGTAATACGATGAATATTTTAAAAATACACATTATAATATGCTTCATATAATAATCTGTGTGTATAGAATGAGATAACGTAGAGCTTTTTGAGTTAATAATATCAGCGAGGGCGCACCATACAGGACTCTGAATCCAAACAAAGATGTACAATGTATATATTGAATATTATTAAATAATATATTTCACCACACCCACTCCTTTTATTATCATCTCCAAGTCACCAGCTTATGTCTCGTGAAATTTTCTCGCGCCCAAACCACCAATATAAAAAAAAATTAAATCAAATATTTTTATTTTTTTAAATTTTTATCATTATTTATAATAATATATTCAATGATAACACGTAGGTACCAATACAGTATTTGTGTACAAATTTTCTACATGGACGTATATACATTATGAAGCACAGGAGAGAATCAAATTGATAACAATATGGTATAGACCGGGGGTTACCGAAAGACGGCTCACGGACAAGAGAAAAAAAATAAAAACCGATAATATTATATGATCCAGTGTTGAAGTTTATCAGTTTTGTTCATTGGGTTTTACCGACGTCAGAAATGTTGATGGCCCGTGAACAATTTATAGATTCCTAATGTGGTCCTTCGAAAATATTAATTGTTAACCCATGTTATAAACTATAAACATGGACGAAAATAGCCACTTCCTCTCCTAAAAAGAACTTAGGATTTGATATATTGACGAAATTTTTTTCAGGGTTTTAGTAATACGAGAAAAGCCTCATGAGAATCTGGTATGGGGCTGAATTTAAGCCCCTACCCCCAAAATCTCAAACACTATTTATAGCTAAGACTATTAGAGTAGGTATAGTATAGTACATACATAATATACTTGTAGAGCATAAAACTGATATGAGAACCCATATTAATTAATCTAAATATTTTTTAACATATTTTTTTTTTTATTAAAATTTAAACTATTAATGTGAGCTGTTTTCATACAAAAATATACAAACTAAGCACCAAGTTTATATTTGATACTAAATTAAATTTTATCAGCAAAAAATAGATATAGATAAGAAAATAACCATCACTCGCTAACGTGTCTTCTTTCCGACTTTCGGTAATTTTTCCTCGATTTTATATTTCTATGCACGGATAAAATTGAAATAAGTCCTACCCGGAACGCCCTCCAGACACCAGACTAAAGTGTTAAAGTGTCCCACCTTTGAACTCTTGAAAAGTTCTTTTCAAGCTTTCCTCCTACACCAAACAAATTGTTTTCAAAGAAAAAAAATTCTGAATAAAATCATTGCTTAGAACTTTAAATTTATGATAAATAAAAAAATGACGGGCCTCGTAGAACACAGGCATAAAAGTTTAAGATACTGTTCTCGTTCTAGTCGTATTGTATCAATATAGCTGATACTAAAAAAGTTTAAAAAATACGCTACAACATTCGAAATCAATGCTGCAGATGTGCAACAAAAATTATATTGTCAGAGCGAAATTTCCACAAATTAAATTCCAAGTACGGCGGAGACAAACATTTCGCGAACGATTTCCGTGTAATAATAATGTTCGTCGCATCAGGAAGGTAAAATAGTAAAATATACAATATTTTATCGAAAAATTACTTTGGCCTCCACGTTGTTGCATATTCATACGAAGGGCGCTGCGCAACTGTACAGAGATGAATTTCCTCGCGAATACGTCCCAGCGAAAACGATGATAATAATATTAATATTATTATAATACTAGGTTAGGTTATAAAAACCACGGAGATTATTCGACTGGAAATCATATATGTCACGGAGATTTCATCCAAAAAACGTCTGTTTATAATATTCTATATATTATTATTATTATTTCGATTTGTAATCGTATATAAATACACGGGTTACCTACCTTTATGCGATGTGCGCACGTACGATCATTAAAGTAATATTTATCGTTCGAGTATAGATGAGGCGCTTTTCGCGTCACGGCGGATATCGTAGTCGTATCTATCTCGAGCACCGCGCGAAACTTAAACGCATAAATTAGGCGTAGGTACTGCGCCCACACAATATTTAGAATACACACACACATATATAAATATATATTATATATTATATATTATATTGTAGTGACGATAACCCGCCGTTAAGTTTTCTTCGATCGCTTTCCTTTTCCGCACTCGCGCGCCTTATCTACAGCAATATTATGCGCATATATATAATATATACGCGCAATAAGAAGTTCGTCTATGAAAAATTAAATTTAGTTTCGATCGTGCTCGAGGTTTGAAGCCCCCGAAACTTTTCCGTCCGCCTACGAAACTACCTATAGATTATAATAATATGTATACACGTGGTGTGTGTGTGTGTGTGTGTGTGTGTGTGTGTGTGTGTGTGTGTGTGTGTGTGTGTGTGTGTGTGTGTGTGTGTGTGTGTGTGTGTGTGCAATACAGCAAACTATACACTGTCGTCGTCACGTATAAATTAACAATTAACGCACGGCCGATATTGTAATATTATAATAATAGCGACGATAATGGTCGCGAAAC
This sequence comes from Acyrthosiphon pisum, assembly GCF_005508785.2. Taxonomy (NCBI): domain Eukaryota; kingdom Metazoa; phylum Arthropoda; class Insecta; order Hemiptera; family Aphididae; genus Acyrthosiphon; species Acyrthosiphon pisum. Next base: position 94,884,698 of record NC_042495.1, read on the forward strand.
CGAGTTAAGCGATTAGGTATTATACTACTATGCATATTATATTATACAGCATTTAAAAAATATTAAAGTTTTTCAAAGGATTATTTCTATACGTATAACTTGATGGCGCCGCAAAGCAATACATTCACAATTTTATCCTCACCTAAACTTTAAGTGCCTAATACTTTTTTAGGTACTGTCCGTTCGAAATTCGATTTTTATATCATATTGCAATAAAGTATAGAACCCCTTTAGGCAGGATAAGCACGACCACAACCCGTGGGCGTCAAAAGTTCAACCTGATTGGACTCAGATTGGACGATCTTTGTTAAATTATTTTATATTTTGCAACGCGTTCCTAAATATATGCATAAAAAAAGCTGATGTAAAAGTGTATCACCGAAAAAGATTTTAACCCAATTAATTTAGTATCGTTATTACTTATTAATATTATTATATTATATGTTCGCGCAATTCACTGGCAGAAGACCACTGATTTAGACTAGTCAATTGATTCGCGGTTATCTGACCGCGTATACAACCCATTATAATATGGTCAGCGTTGATCGCATCGACCGCGGTATAAATTCGGTGACCACGGTAAACAGCATTACATTTTATTAAGCCCGTATACAATACTATATATAGCGAGTGGGTAACCGTGAGAATCTCCGTCGTTTGTTCGGTATATCACGGTCAGGTTAACAAAAATCTAATATTATGCTTGGCAGTGTGGCACAAAATACATAACTCGTGTCATAATATCATACACCGAGTTTAAAGTGTCGAAAATGTTAAATGATTCGTCGACGACGATGTCGTTAGTGCATAATATAACAATATATTATTATTATATTGGTCAATAAATTAAAATTCCGGTCTGCATACGAAACGTACGTGATTCGGACACTGCAGGCCGTCGATCTATGGCACCGTTGCCTTGGACGGCAGTCTGAGTGTGGTGCCGCTAACGTCATTGCAGGCCACAAGTGTATTGCTGTCCAATTTATAATTTTTAAGTAGGTGTACCCGCATAAACTTTTTATCCATAATTTAAGGTAAATTTACATTTTTTTTTAGGATTGTCTAAGGAAATTTCTGGCCAGTTCTGCTACAAATTTTATTTCCGAGAAACGAAAAGAGTATCACAGTAAATGTTATTGTTAGGCAGATTAATTTTTTAATTTTTGTGCAGGTATCTAAATCAAAATGAAAATGTTTAGTTCCTAAGTTCTTAAACTTTATGTAGGTTCCAAGAGTAATAATCCATCATTATTGAAATTAAATATAATTAAATATTGAACCTATCATTTTTACAATATTGTAACATGCTAATAATAATATTATATTAATATTAATTACTATAAATTGAAATAATCATTGTTCAGATATCTTTAAATCTATAGAGCTGAGTGCATAATTATTATATTACGGGTACCTAATGTTAGCGGTTGGATAATGTTGACATTAGCTGGATAATATGATATTAGCCAAATATCTCTGGATCTTAACAACTATAAGAACAGGCCCGGATTGAACCGGCGAGCTACCGAGAAAATCTCGGTGGGCCGCGTAAAATGTTGGCCGTTATTATTTTTGGACAAAAGTAGTCTAGTATTTTTAGATAGTGATATAGTAAAATATAGATCCAAATACACGGTTGAAACAATAGATGCGTCAGCTGTATAATACTGATGTATAGTGTATTGGTTATTTAATCCTCAAGAATTGTCAATCGCGATAATACACGCTAGAGCAGTAAAGATAGAAATTTAAAATCTCGGTGGGCCGAAAACTCTCAATCCGGCGCTGTATAAGAATGTACCATATATGAGATATTGAGATAACATAACTTTAATTTATTAATAATATTAAATATAGAATTAACTCAGTTAAATTCAAGCAGAGCTTGAAACCGTTTTCAAAATGGTCGGTTACCACTTTAGAAGAAAAACATTTTTGTGAACGGTTTTAACCGGTCCTGTCGTTAGCGGTACCTATTACCGGTACTATATTATATTCTATATTACAGATTACCGATTAAATTACCGCTTCAAAAATATTTCGGTTATCAATAACCGATTAAATATTGGTTTTCTAAAAACATCTATGAAGTACCTATTAAGAATTTATTAACTATAGGAGCTACGATCATTATTTATGTACCAAGCTAAAATAAATGAAACATATTATAGTTCATAAGTAACGGTAATCGATACCCGACTATATTATATTAACTGAAAAATCGTCACGGTAATTCGGTAACTGGTAACCGATAACCGAGAATAAAAATGAGCTTAAAATAACCCATTTTAGGTTACAAATTTTCGGGAAATTACTGGCTTTTGGTAAAAACCTTTAACCGGCTTCCACCTCTGTATTTAAGACGTAATTAGTAATTATAACCATGAAAAATATATTACAAAACGATAAAAATAAAACATAATTCTAGTCACTAAAGACAAAGAATAAAACAAGAATATTTTATTTTACAAATTATTTTTTGTGAAATAAACAATTAGGTAATAGGTAATAATAAGTTATAATTTATTATTATTTATTACATAATATTGTCATATTACCATGGCATTTTTAATTGCACAAATTACTAGAAGACTTACATTTACATGGAATATAACAGTATAACTTATAACATTGACCACTATAATTGACAGGCCAACGTCACTATCCGGACAGGGTAGATATTTCATGAGTTTGTAAACGAAGAATATTATATACATTGGCTAAAATTCCAGTTTTATCCGGCTAATCATGCGGACACAGTCTTAATGTCAACCACGATTTAAGATAGTATGGTTGCCCAACGAGCTATGATAAGACGGCATTGGATTTAAATCGGACCCCGGGCACTAGCACTTCTAGTGGACTATTTTATAATTTATAATATAATATGATCATTATACAGGGTCTTCCAAATTTCGGTCTTTTGTCACACGAAATTTGGAACACTCTGTATATATTTTTATTGTATATAGGTATAACATAACAATTTTTATTAGTTTTAATTTGAACCAATATGAGCGCTGTATGCGGGGGTCCCCGTAGATCACGTGACTTTTCGATTCAAACCGTATGCCGTGTGATAACATTTTTCTAATGGGTCGATGGGCAACCATACTATCTTAAATCGTGATGTCAACATTGCCCTAAACACGCATGTGTACCCAATGGAAAAAAAAATTCAAAAAAAATTGTGACGACACGAACGCGTATCCATATATGATGCGTAAATACCTACCTACTACACTATACACATCATTATATTATATCTATTGTGATGTGCCGGGACGATTGTGCCACCACCACCAAACGAGCTGCAAATATTTTTATCTATTGACTGTAGGTACACACACACTCTATGATACGTAATAATAATAATGTGTATAGATGCCATAAACACGCGGTATAATAGCTGCACCGGGTTTGATTATAGCTGGTACCTACCGTAATATACCATAAACCTATCTTTATTATTATATATACCTGCGTACATGGAATTCGCCACGCATTAGTCGGCGGCGGCAGATCGCGATTTTTTTCACGTCCATTCTTTATATACGTAATCATTTTATTATAAATTATTATTACGCGAAAAATGACGAACGCACGACAATAATACACATATACACAATATATGCAGTCGTTTAACACGTTATTATTGTGTGTGTGTGTGTGTGTGTGTGTGTGCGAGCACAACGATCAGTCACCGTCAATTTAATGGATTTATATATTTTATATTATATAATTTTTTTCTTCTTCTTTTTCACATATTTTGCAGTGCGGCCGCCTAACCATCGGCACTCGGTGTCGTATAGTTTTTAATGATCGCAATAAACACCGTCCGGTACTTTGATGATCGCCACCATCTCCAAACACGCATCGTACGGGTCGTTATATTATTATTATTATTATTATTATATTGTACGTAGGTATTGTACCGGAGCGGGATCAAAGACGAACGATAATCAATAACGACAATAATAATATAATGTAATGTAACACATCATATAATATACGGCGGGCGTTGTGCTACGCGTGGTGAATAACATACGGACGAAATATTGTTGTTATATTATTATTATTAATAGGTATGTGTCGTTCGCATCCGGAAAATGTTGTAAAAATAGTACCCATACATCATATTATCGTTATATAGACGTCGTTTTGTCGTACCGTCGCGTATGTCATCAATAATTAATATCGTGTACGACTGAGGAGAACGACATTAAAAGGTATTATAGGTGTTACCTACCTATTAATTCCGGCGGACCGGAAATGGTCACTCGCTTAGTACGGTCTCGCCGGCGCCTTTATTCGCCGCGACAACAATATTATTAGGATAATATGTTTCGATGGTTTACGTGCATTCTTCACGAAACAAGACGAGCGTTTGAAGGAAAAATGGTCAATATTCTATCAAAATTTCTATCGTAATGTCGTAATGATTGTGTTGATTCACTTGAAGGTCTTATAGACCTAACCTCGATACAGATCGATTGGAAGTCTCAAGATTAATTGTATTATACGATAGTATACGTAGGTATTATTATGTGCGAACCACTTATATGCATAAATTAATTTTTTTTAACATACTCCCACCACCAACCTCTTTTGGCAGTACACATTTGTTACTTTTAATTTTAAATATTGTCAATAATAATATATTCTATTTAATACTTTTAAAACTTTAATATACGTATATAGCTGATATAAGTAAGTAAATAATAATAATAATATAAAAAGGCAGTTTTTTTCAAATAAAATATTGTGTTCAAGTGCTCAGGCTATCAGGGTTACAAAATATGGAACGTATATACTGCAGGGTATAACAGATAGAAGTATAGAACTGACTTTTGGAATAATTTTTGTTCTGATCAATATTTAAAATTTGTATATTATATATTTATAATTTATAGTCACTTAAGCAACACAAATATTAAACAAAAAAATATTTTTATTTTTTAACACTGGAAATAAAAAATTTTAAATTTGACTTAAATTATTTTGTATATATACAATAAATAGCCAATTTGTGAATCTGATTATAAGAACAATTTTGATACTAACAACATTTATCTAAGTCAATTAGTTTTTTTTTAGAATTTTTTAAAATATAAATATTTTTTTATTAAACGAATATGGAACGCATTAACTTTTTTCAAAATATTTTTTTTGAAAATTTGCTGAAATGAGTATTTTTCTTAAATTATTTACTAATCATATAATTTTAACAATTTTCGTCATAAGTTTAAGTAGCATCATTTTTTTTACGTCGAGTCTTTTTGTTACACCTTGTGTATATGTATAATAACCTCATTCCTAAAGCGTTTATAAAAACCTATAACGACCAACGCCAAGGTTGAGAGTATGATATTATGAACATAATGATTTTGCTCTTCTGAAAAGTAGTAAAACTGTCGCTTAGCCCCTTTAGGCTTTTACCAGTCGATTATTATTCTACGTAACGAGTTGAACTATAAATTATTACTTAAATATTATGATGTCATACGTCATTACTCATTATGATCTGCAGTGGGTCACATGCATATATTATTATGTCATGCATGCATGCCAGTGCGTGTGAACGTGTTTATTTTTGTTTACTTTTGACTGAGGTTACATCAAGTACTATACCTAAACATTGTAGCTCGTAAAAAAAAAAAATCGAACCTGCTGATAAACCTAACCTATACGTGCGTATGGTAAAATTTACCAAGTACATTTAGCTGTTGGTGCGTTTGACATCCGACGTCGAGTCGTAATTAAGTCTTGTACCTACTACAGATGTACATAAAATAATAAATGAAGTATCTACTCCACATTATAAAATTATATTATGGGGTAGTCGGGTAGTGTGTTATATAGAATAATGTTAATTTACGAACTAATTGGCAATTGCTAGTACAGTGTGCGATCAATGGAACGAACATCTTACAACATATCATGTTACTATCATACAATGTCCGAAATTTTCACAGCCAAGAGCTATACTAAACCACCCAACCACAATGGAAGCAGCCCTCGTGGAACACAGTTCATCCTTCTTTAAAGCAATCGGAATCATCTAAAAAATATAACATTTTAATCAAAATAATCCAAACTATTATTATTTATTATTATTACCTGTATAATTGTATATATAGGTATACTATCTATGCTGTCCTAATTTTGTATCACTATTTCAACTACAAAATGTATGCTACGTACTTTAATTTAAATATTGTAGGTAAACATAGACTAATGACCAAGTATTCGAAACCTTATTTCTTGATAAAAAAAAATTGCTAGTACTGACAGTGATAAAAAAAAATGCATCCACACATCCTATGCATGATTCGTAGGTATATACGTAGGTATGTTAATAAAACCTAACCCACTTTGTTCATATTATCAAATTGGTACCTATATAACATTATGAGTTGTTCGATTATATACAACGAAGTTTCCCGTGTACAGTTCTTTGGATAGGTACTGTACAACACTCCGTAAAGATTAAAAATATTATTTAACGCGGACGTGGGTAACGGAATCCGCACTACGCCAACAACTTTAAATTACCAAATCCTAGCGGGATTCCCAGTATAAAAAAAACTGTCATAGAATAAAAAATTGCATTACAACTACTAATAACTAGTATTTATATAGGTACCTGCCTCAGAAGTATGGTCATAATAATAATTATAGTATGTGCTCGTGTTACAGCGCAACTTTTCAGGAAAACAGCAAATTGTGTGGACCCATACAATGGTACGTAGGAAAAAAATTGGAAACCGCCGACCCGGAACGAAACGTCGAATTTGACGTTTTTAAACTTTGAACTCAATTATTCACAACAGATGAAACCGCAATACGCTCGTGGCTCGTTCGACATAATGTATATGTATCAAAACGTTATCGTAAAAGAATACGAATTCCCCTGTGAAATAATGACGTGAACAGTCGTGTCGTATTCCGATGATTTTTCGGGAGGATGTCCGATTTTAGTGACGAATAAATTCTTGAATGGACATTATCTATGCGTCAACACGCGATAATGAAGCGATTCGTGATTATTAATGTAATTTTGAAGGGTAAAAGGGAAAACTAATTATAAATTCATAACTATAGGTGAGATTTTACATCGATATCACTATGTAAGACTTAAGTAACTATATATTATTAATATATCTGTTACATATTTTATATTTTATATTCGCATTGACATTTTAAAAGGAAGTGTGTTCTAATGCATTTGACTTGGATAATAATAATAATAATAATAATAATAGTAGTCATATAATTTAAAACAACGATACACTTTATACTTAATAATAATAATTACATTATATTCATTATAATATTATGATTGATGATAAAAATCAAACGTTTTAAATTTAATTCACTTATAAAAATTCCATCATTGTGCAAAACTCAATGAATTTATTATTTTAATTTACGAGGTATTTAAACATTTTTGCGTACAGGTACAGCAAAAAAATCAATACCTACTCCAAACAGAACCGAAGAAAACAATTAATGAGATTAATTTTAAGATTTAATAATACATAATTTTATATACACTTCAATACTATTCACTTTTGTAATTTATAATAATAAATTCGAAATAAATTAATGTGTTTTAGCTGGTTTATTATTATTAAGCATACCACTTACCAACTCATAGGTGTTCTAATATTATAGTTTATGTTTGACAAATTTTTGTTTTTTAACATTACCATTCGTAACCACTATACTTGATATTATAAACCTCGTATAGAAAATCACTCTTTTTGCTATCTTTTTAAATTTTTTTTTATTTTTTTTTTTGTTAAAATATTATGCATCGATATTTTCAGGATGCTATATAGTATAGTTAAAAAAATATTGGATAGTAAAATATTACATACCGTTGGCTTGTAATTATTTGTGTTTGTGCTTACATCAAATATACTTGTAACGGAATGTGACTGTCGAGCTGTGTGACTGTTAGAATAAGTACAACTGGACAGACAATCGTAAATAACGGTGGCGTGTAGGTATACTATATTATAATATGGAGCATGAGGTCGGCCTGCTATTGTAGTGAAAGTTACCATAATTTTTTAAAACAAAAAAAAAAAATTTAATGTCTCGATTCCTCGGTATTTTTATTACCATTTTTTGAATAAATTTGTCTAATGGCAACCACTTGCATATATATATATATATATACACCTATTCTAGTCTATTTATGGTATAACAATAAATAATTGTCAATCTATCTGTCCTCTTTTCGAGTGAAATATGAGAATACTGTATGTCCACTACCTATAGGTTAGACCTATAAATAGACCTAACAAATAGACCTATAAATAGACCTAACAAATAGACCTTAAAACAGATTTTTTCGTCTGTGCAGTTTTTTAAACGCTGCGGCTTCCAACTTACAAGTCTCCGGAAACGATCTCCCCGAAGTATATCAATCGGCGCCTATCAAAAAATGCAGTGTAAGTATACGAAGGGTAGAGATCTGCCGATTTGGGTGCAAAGAATCTTTTTTTTTCCACGAGACGACAGATATTTATTAATGTGTAGTTCTGACTGAAACGACCTAAGAGGTCAAAGAGGCCAAGAGCATCTACTCGACGTGGTGTATCTCATCGAGCGTACTTATACAAACGTTCACTCTCCCGGTCGGAGAAAAACTAGTTGCGTTTTCCGGTGACGAAACCGCTGTTTGATATCAGCTGCGGATTTTTCCTACATTGGCGTACCGCCGTTTCGGATAACCTTAGAGACTTACTATACTCGCTGCAGATAACAACGTATAGCAATGTTGGCTTTATTTTTTACGTCCCGACCTATACTTTATTACCACTGTCCTCAGCTGTTGTAAGATTTTTTAAGAAAATTTCGATTTCAACAATATTGGTTTTTGTACCCAAAATAAGACACATCATGCAAAATAAATAATTTTTATCTGAACCTATAGAATATGACGACGTGCCAATATTATAGTTATTATAATAACGGTTTTGAATTTTTTCATTAAATAGTAGTTTTGCAGATAATTACGGTAGTTTTAATCGATGCGCTAGGATTTATTATGTTATGTATTATATATGCTTTGGCATGCCATATTATGTATATAATGTCCACAAAACACGTCATATCGAATCAAACAGTGGTTACTTTATTTAGCATATTTCTGCATATTTTCCCACCATATTTAGTTGCATAACATATTACAATAATATTACAAACACGTAAAATGTATGTTTTATGGTATATATTTTTTTCAGTGGCGAGAGAAGAAAATAGTATAATATCCATCCAAATTAAACGCTAGTATTTAACCTACCATAATATAATAAAAGGTGGACATTAACTTGTTAAAAAGTTAATTCTTTTTTACTTAACTAGTTAATTATTTTTGTTTTTAACTTATTCACTTATTCAGTTAAAATATTTATTGTTGTAACTCAACTTTTTTTGGTTAATTATCACTGTCATGCAGTTAAGTTAATTTTATTTTCATGTCTACGGAACCAACCATAGTCAATACTGATTCGATGACTCTTTTTCGATTTTGATCACTTTTTTTTACTAATTATATAATAATAATCTAATTGTTTACACAGTGTTAAACGTGATAACTTAAAAATAATGTAACTTGAAAAAAAATAAACTTTTTTTAACTGAGTTAAGTTAAGTTTATTTCAATCTCGACTTAAACTTATCTAGGTAGTTATTATTATTTTTTTTTTCGTTAACTTTTAACTTAACTGAGAGCAATTTAATTGAGTTAACTTAACTTGCCACAGTTAATAATTATTATCATTAACTTGCCCACCTTAGCATATAATAATTATAGTAGGTAGGGATAGAAATTGTATAATAGTTTAATTTTATTGTTATATCTCATCTCTTAATTATTAACATAGAATATTATAATAGTTGTAGATTAGAATTAAGTTTTATGATTATTATTCAAAAACACTACTTACACAGTAATATGAATAATTTATAGTCGTCTTGTATTGCGAATTAGTTGCGTGCTTTGTTAATGCATCGAATTCATTTAGACTTTTTTCGATTAACGTGCCAAAAATACAAAGTATCAGTGCAAAACGTCCACAATATTGTGTCGAAGAACTTTTGATTTTTGAATGCACTTTTTTAGACCATCAATCTTCAATTGTACCAAATTGTCGTATTTTTTTCTCACATTTTTCAATCATTTTTAATAAACCAAATGAATATTTTACCAATTTTTATTGCAAATATATAAATCCTAACCTACTAACGAATAGCTGTTTTTCTCACTATTTTTATTTTTATATAATTTTTATTTGTTATTATTTCACTTTCATGTAAAAGTTAATATTTACATATTTTTTCGGACGCAACACTCCCCAGCAATGATGAAAACGGGCAGACGGATTTCGACGTCATCATCGCATTATGCTATGTATTATAATGTACAACAATACTTGGTAGCACCTATTGTTGCTATCGTCGTCAAAGGACAGGAATATCTGAAAAGGATGGCGGAAAAAGGCAAATCACTCACGTCGAATTGAAATGTCTTTTATTATTTGTTAAAAATTAAAACAAATATTGCCTACTTTTTTATATAAATAAATAAATAAGTACAATTTATATTACAATCGTATTTGATGTCTAATACTATATATTTTAATTATGTACAAAAGGTTTTTCATAGTCTGATAAAAACTTAAAATAAAAACAAAATAATAATAATAATAATAATAATAATAATAATAATAATAATTTATCGTAATAGTAACCTTGTAAACAAAATAGTAAATCCTACAATATAATAATAATAATAATAATAATATGATAGAATCGAAACACGAACGTAAAACATGGCAAAATTAGTATTTTTTTTTCGATAGAATATTGTTTTATAATCGTATACACGTATATTATAATATGTTATTTATATAGGACAAATTGTTTTCGATAATAATTTACTTATCATGATTAATAATATTATTTATTCGTATGGAAAATTTAAAATATTTTTTTTTTATTATTATTAAAAAAAAGCATCAGCCACTATAAATTATCGTAGAGTACCGGCTACATATTATATTATAGTAAAACATAATATAATAACATAATAGTTGCATTTCAATGCGATGGATAACGCAACTAAAAGAACGAATCGAATGGAAATAAAAATATTTATAACGGCATGATGACCTACGGAAATCTATCGTAAATTATTCACTCGACTCCCGATTGGTTGTGGCACCTGAAGTCATAATATTATTTTGTAGCCACCGTTCGATGGCTGAGAATATTATTTCTTTTTAAATTAATATTATTATGTGTTCCCCTAGAAAAATTATTATACTTAATAAAATAAAAAAAAAAGTACCTACGACAAATACTTTACACGAAAAAAAGAAAACATTCCCACATTATTAAATTAAATAATAACCAACAAAACTAATAAAATTATTTAAATGGTAACTATTTTGCTTACTGGCTGATTAATAATAATTAGGTAATAACTATAATAAAAAAAATTAATTGCTTCGGGGAACGGGTTGAATGAATATAATTAAAATTCGAGTGTGCGAGACCGATCGTGGCCGGTATCGTCCTTTTCAATTATTATTATTAATTTTTTTGTCTGTAGCCGAACGCAAACAAAACGAGCCGGATTAGGAACGCGACGTAGTATTTTCGAAGAACAATATTTTAAGTATACATAATTGTTTTTTTTTTTTTGTGGGTTTTTTTTTAAATTTTATATAATATAAACATTGTTTAGTTTTCAAAGTGGAATGGTTTCCGCGAAACGGAAACGTCTAACCGGAAAATGAATGAATCCTTAACCTATCGTCGATTAAAATAATTAACTCTACACTTAAGCATTAATCGTTATACATAGTTGACGTGACAGCCTTTTAAAATGTTTTATCCTTAAAGTTACATCCGTTTTAACACAGAACACTTATATAGCGTATGAGCAGAAACGTATCGTAAACGTAATAGTATTACAAATATCGTACTAAATAATTTAACATTTTTCATATATCATATTTTAATAAAATGTCGTTAGTCTAACGACGCGGACAATAATAATAATATTATCGAGTAAACGCGTATACATAATATAAAGGACATTCGTTCGCGTATCGTGTTATGATAATAATAATATATTATAATATGTATATATTATTATATATTATAATAAATATTAATTTTCGCGAATTAGTTTTCTCTTAAAAATTGTTTAACAAAATAAAAATTAAAAAACAAGTCACTGTTTCGTTATTTTCCTAACGCGTATACATCTGTATTTTAGGTAATGGTTTTGACGCCATACAATTCGCATACATCATACATGGAAGATTAAGTACATAATATTAAAAAATATGATTTTTTTTTTTGACATCACGCTAGGCGTCTATATTTTTTTAGTAATAGTAGTGGTAGTGTTGGTATAGTTGTAGTTGTAGGTAGTAGTAGGTAGTAGTAGTAGTAATAGAAGTTTTAGACGTTTAATAAGGTATTTTATGTAGGGCGTGTGTTATACATAAATGTTCGGATTCTATGTCATATATACAGGGGGGTTGACGCGCACGAACGATATTTTTAACCAATAACGGGCGTACGTCAGTCGTAATAATATATAGTGAAATCAACAATATGTGTATAATACAAAATAATATTATAAAATAGGTACCGCGATGACGACGTTATCATCGTATACACCGTGCTTGTAATAACGGACTCGCGTTAAATGTGCGTTGTCGCGTTGACTAGACGTATTTACTGGACAGCTGTTTGGCCAACTCTGTGTACTTGAGGAATTTCGAATGCGGACTCTCGTCGTAACCGCCACCGTTTTTGGCTTCGGGACTCTTCACTCCACCGGCGCCGGCCGAGGTGGACGGCGACCCGTTGTTGTTGTTATTGTTGCTACTGCTGTTGTTGTTGTTGTGATTTGGCGACGACTTGTGTTGCGAAGAAGACGAGGGCGAAGGCGAAGGCGAATGGGCCGCGGACGACGACGAAGACTGTTGGTGGCACGAAGCGGCGGCAGCGGCGGCGGCGGCCGAAGACGACGAGGCTGGTTTCAGCATAATCGGTTCGGGCGTGATGCCTTCCTTGACGAAATGCACTTTGGACAGGTGATGCCGGTACGCGCCCTTGGATATGAACGGAGTGTCGCAAAAAGCGCACTTCATGATCGAGTCGCCAGTGACCACGGCGTCGTTGCACGCCCAGCTAAACGCCAAGATTGCGCCGGGCGCGGTGCTGCCCGTGATGGACGCGGGCGGTGACATGGGTTGCGCTTGTGCACCGTTGGTGGCGGACGCGTTGGACGACGAACGGCTGCTGGGCCGGTGGTGGTGATGGTGGTTGTGCGGGTGATGGTGGTTCTCCGTCTTGTCGCAGAGCTTCTGGAGAGCGGCCAGAGGGTGGCTGCTAGCTCCTCCACCGCTCTTTCCACCGCCTCCACCGTCGCCGTTGGCAGAAGACGACGAACCGCCGCCTCCGCTGTTCGCAGCCGAGGTCAGACTCTCGAACATCGACGACAGCGCTCCCAGACTGCTGGACGTTACCGGCGTCTTCTTGCCGTTATCCGTGGTGGACTTGTCGCTGCCGGCTGGACTCAGCGGGCTCTTGACATTGGTGGGTGTCGGGCCCCGGCTCGATCCGTTAGTCTCATCCGCCACCGAACCCTCTGCCGATTCCCGGCTCCTGGCACGCCGCTCTGCCGGGCTCTTGGCCACCACGTCGTCTTCGTCCACATATTCTTTTTTCACTTCAAAGTCACCGGCGACGCAACCTTCATCGGGCCCGCCGGTCGGCTCGGTCTTGACTTCTACGCCACCGGTGATCTCCTGACCACCGTGACCTCCTTTGCCGGACGACGACGACGTCGACTTGGGCGAACTGTGCCGTTCGGGCGTCGACTTGGGCGTCACCGATCGCATGCGCTGATAGTCGGCCGGTTCGTATTTTCGGTCCGGCGTGGTCGAGTCGCTCCGCATGGCTGCCAGCTCGGGTGACATTGAGCTCGACTCACTTCCACTCCGTTCGTGTCGGCCCAGTGATTGATAGCTGCGCAGTAAGCTCATCGCTTGCACGTCCATTATGGGCTTGGTGGCGTCCACGCTCTCGTCGATGCCCAACCGCTTGAGTATGCTCTCGCCGATTGAAGCACCTGTGGCCGAAGTCCCGTAACGGAGCCGCGAGTCGAAGCTCTTCTCGATCAGCTTCTCGATGGCGTTGAGCACGGACGGCGACGAACCGGTGGTGGCTGCGGCGGCGGATGGTTTATTCATCGACAGGTCAGCCGCCGCATGAGATCTGTCCTGCTCCTTCTTGGGTCTCTTCTCCCGGCCAGGTTCCACCATTGCCCCCGACATCGAGTTCTGCGACATCAGTGCGGTCTTTAGTAGGTTTTTCTGGTCCGCCGTCATCGTCACGCACACCCGCAAGTGTTCCATGAAGCTGGCCACGTCCACCTTTTCACCGCACTTTTCACAGATGATCCGGCCAAGTCGGTGGTTGGTGTCGTTGACTGCCTTGAACCCACCACCAGCCGTCGGATATCCTCCGTCGCCGTTCTTCACATCGTGCTGAGCCCGTTCCAGCTCCAACAGCTTGCGCACCGGCAGCGATTTCTTCCGTTTCTCTCGCGTCTGCCGGCGCCTGTTGCTACCCTCCGTGATAGACCGCATCATGTGCTCCTTGTAATGTGCGTTCTTCACCATGTGCACGCTCAATTCTTTGAGCGAGTTGAACGCTTGGTCGCACACTTTGCACGTGAGCACGGCACTGACGTGATTGGCAGACGTGTTCACCGAGCCGGCCGGCGAGCTGGTGGACGCGGCGCTCGCGTTGCTGCTAGCGCCACTCGACGACTTGTTTTCGTCCGCGGACTTCCACGATATGATTTGCTCTTGTGAAATGATGTTGGTGTAGTGTTGCGTCTGCTGCATGTGCGTGGTCATCTCTTGTAGCGACCTGAAACTCTGGCCGCACCACATGCACTTGAGTATCTGTCGAGTCTGCTCCGCACCCTTTCCCAACCAAACATCCTGGCCGCGTACCAACTTCCTGGGCAGTGGCATTGTTTCCTTGATCAACATGTTGAGATCATTTTTGTGCCCGGAAGACGTGGACACAGGTGGCGGTGGTGGGGGCGGGGGCGGCTGGATGCTTTGAGCGGAAGCGGCGCCGTGTTTGGTCTCGGCCATGTGCGTTGACATAGCCTGCAGCGTGGGGAAACTCATCTTGCACCAGACGCACTTGAGCACGTCTTTAGTCTGGTCGGCTCCTTTGTTCAGCCAGTGCGACTGCCACGCGCTGTGCCGTCCCGAGCTCGGCGCCAGCACCGATCTCGGTTCGTCTTGAAGCTTGCTCAGTTCGCACATCTTCTCCAGCGCTTTGGTAGCGTCGCTCGCCGCCGATGGGAACGATCCATACGTCATTTTTCCGTGCTTTCCGTTCCACATGTGCACAGGGTCGCTTGGAGGCGTCATCATCTCGCCCCTGGATATGGGCCTGATCACCGGTGTAGTATACTGTGCCCAAGGTCTGCTCATCCGGTTGTACGCGTCAGTGGACGGCGATACCGGCGACGGGTCGAGTTTTATTTTCTTACTCCTGATAGTCAGGTCGATTGGTGAGTCGTCGTTGCTGCTGCTGAGGTTCATGGCTGCAGGCTGGGAAGGAGCCGGTGGGCTGGCTGGCCTTTTCGTACTGAAGTCCAGAACGTCCGATGATGGTGGCGAACGTCCCGGAGACACGGTTGCCAACAACGGTACTTCGTAGGGCGGAAGACTCGATTCGCTCCTCGGCGATCCTCTACTCATTTTAGACGGGCTGTTTGTTTCTCTGTGAACATAAAAAATAAACATATTCACGTTTTAAAACATTACTCATCGTCGTATTCACATCAAAATAGTAAAATTATTTAATTAATTTAATTTTAAAAAGAATTCGAGGTCGATATTATAGTAAAATCGATGTGAATAATAATATCAAGGTGTACAACGCGCTTCTTTTGGGACGTTAGACATTTTAGAATGATACTCAAAAATATAATGAAAACCTGAAATAACACGGGACTAATGACCGGGTGACATTTAATGTCGTCTCAAAACGAGACGCACTATAAAAATTGACACGAATAGATTGACCAAGTCCTTGATTTAATGAAGGCGTTTATCAAAATTACTTGATATTTTTTTCTCCTCTCCATTAATTACGACGTGTTTTTTTTTATTAGTACCATCTGCCAACTACACATTTCAGTCAACCGACTGCATTATTATTATTTATTTATTATTATTATTTATTTTTTTTTTTAGTCGGTTTAATTAATGGAAACAATTAGCATAACCCGACATTGAGTTGGCGACAAGATTTCAATCCGAATGATTAGCACGCGGCCATTTTGGCTCGGTGCCTGGTGGCTCCGGAGCATAATATACACACACACAAATCCACTCTCGCTCTCACACACGAGCGTATATATTATTCAGAATTTGATATAAGGGCCCTTTTTTCTGGTGTGGGTCGGGACGTTGGGACGACGCGTAGTGGCGGGTATATAAAGAGAGACCGAGAGCTAGCGGGAGAAGGAGAGGAATGGATTTGCACGCCCGGAACTCGATCCTCCGTCGGCAATAATTTCCGGCTAACAAGACAGATTAATGAACAATATTTCATATTGGCAAGACTTTTCTCGCAAAAACAAACTCAGTCGAGTGCCGCATTAAAACCAATTTATGGAGTTTGCAGTGTCGTCTCCGGCGCAACCGGAATAATTGTAATATAATGCCGTCACGAATTCAAGTTGACAAGGTGTATCTTTCGGTAGCGCCGGCGGAAGGGTGGAACGACGACGTTATCATGGTGCCCCGGTGGCGGCGGTATATATAGTCGAGTCGACGTGAGCAGCAACGGGCGATATATTTTAAAAATTATCGAATCCAAAGTACAAAGTTGACGTTCCCAGCGGGGAGGTCATAACAGTTTTTTCCCGCTCGCGTCACCACCACCCCTATATTATATAGCACCGCTCTACACACTGTCGGTTTCCACTCCGCACCCGGAACTTCCTTTCGCGGAGCGTAGGCGAAAAAAAAAAGAAATTATCCGCCGCTGCAGGAGAGGCGGCACCCGAGCCATTATCGTAAATCAGTCGAAGAGTCCCGCCATCTCTCCGCCGCGAACCAAGACTAAATGAAAATTCAAATGAACGGGCAAAACCAACACACCCTGAGCACATTACGGGGCGCTCGATGACGACGACACTGTTCGCCGTCGTCGACATTCGGAACGGTTCATTTTTAATGGCACGATAGGGGCCGCCGCCAGCGTCTCTTATATATATACATATTTTGAAGAGTTTTCGGACGAATTATTATTATATATTATTGTCGCCCTCGGTCGAAATTGCATTGCCGAATTTCACGGGGTTTTTTTTTTTACTTCATTTAGATTTCTTTACATTCGAATAATTTCTGAACGTGCAGTAATGGCATACCTAATATCATATTATTATTATTATTATTATTTACTCGCGACGTGATTTGACCACAAAAAACACTATACCATACATCAGATCATTAAATAAATATTGATAATTTAACATTATATAATATTAACGAATAAATAATTATTATGAAGACAAAAAAAATACGCGCATTAATTGACATTCAGACGCGATTTTCAAAGACGTTGAAGTACTTAAGACACGTTCGCATATTCATCAAACCAGATTTATGGCCGAGGCGTTTTTGTTTAATCGACGAGACGTGTGTGACATTGCGTAAAATCGGCCATTTTACCAGAATAAATTTAATGGCATTCCTACCGAGAGTATAATGTCAAGGCCCAATTAAACGAACCGTATCGATGGTAATAATTATTATTATCACCGTCTTTATATATTATATTTATAGAACACAACGATATTATTCGTGCGTGATTAAATTATACGTTTTAATTAAGATTGTGTTATATACGACGACCGGCATCAGAAAACGATCGTCCGTATTATAATAATTATAATAATAATAATAATAATAATAATAACAATAATAATTCAAGACTATAGGAAAATTAATAATCTGTTTTATAAATAATTATAATATGGATCTCGTCGACGCCGAACGACTGTAAATAATTGTAATATTATTATAATAATATTTCTAGCGTGAAGAATTATTATTATAACACAATCATTAATTATTACGAATCGAAACGCGCTCACACGATCCAAGAGACATAAATCCTAAACACCAAAATGACCGCTGTCGCCACCGCCTGATGGGAACGCGTCTTTCAGGTGGGGGGGGGGGGGGTTTGCGTACCTATAAAGTCTCAATTTAAATATACAATATCAATATCAATATCAATATAATAATATATTATAAATATATTATACACATATCGTGCTAAAACGATAAATCGTAACTGTATATTATTGGGTACCAGCTATAACCTATGTTAATAATAATATTATAACCATGGTATGTGCGTACTGACCTCAGAGGCAAACGCTCGTTAGCGACCGCGTCTTGTTCGACGTCCGTGCTTGACGGGATGGGAGACCTCGGCGGTGAGCCGGACGATCCGCCGGACACGCCCTCCTCCTCTTCTTCCTCTTCGTCCTCGTCGTCTTCCGGACAGCCGCCGTCGTCTTCCTGGTAGCCTGCTGGAGGCTCTTCGCCTTCACCACCTTCCCCTGGTAAAACCGAAACGAATGTCTGTGTTAATGCGGTTCGACGGTAACGCGTACAATAGTATACTTGGGGTATATGTGTACAGAGGGCAGAAATAGGAGAAGGATTCGACGCGATAATGATAACAAACTCGTATCTACCTATATAATAATATGAAAGCGTAATTGCAGGCATTGAGGCGGTCTCGTTGTAGGACGTACACTATAATTGCAAGACGTGTATAATATTATGTGTGTGTGTGTGTGTGCTACTGTGCCAGTACGATGTACGCAATAATAGAGGATCGTCCGATCGCGTCGAGATGAGAGTCTAATTTGAAATAATGGGCTGCCGTCGAGTCGACGTTTAGATTAACTGTACGCGTCGCCGTCGTCGTCAAACGCCCGCCCGACGACGGGTCGTTTGTACTTATTTGTACGGCGTTGGCTGTCAATGATTTCTTTTTCTTTTCTTTTTTTTTTTTCAAAAAAACGATACCCGCCGAGTTCACTCGGTGCAATACAGTTCGGTTTGTACCAGCGATAGTTCTCCTCCCTAACGAGCCGACACCGCGCGCTGCGGCTTATAATATAATATATTATTATTATTATTATTATTATTATTATACTATATACACCGCAGCAGACGGTTGTCACGAAACGAACGCGCAGTACAAAACAAAACTGGCACGCTATAGAACAACTGCAGAAAATAATAATTTACTAAAAAAAAAAACGACCCAGAAAAGAGTTTATTATCTCCCCAGACGTTCGTCTTTTTGATCAACGCGTTTTATTCTTAGACGTCGCGGACGGGGTGAAAAAAAAATAAAGTGAGAGAGAGAGAGAGATAGAGCGAATAATAATAATAATAATAATAATATAATGGTATGGCATATTATAAGGAAAAAAAACTTTTGCGTGCAAAGACGAGACGACGAGGTCTCGGTGCAGCGGAATTCATTATTTTTGTGCGCGGACTCTGCTGCAGTGTAGTTAAAGAAGAGGACAATGGGGGTCGCGAATTTTCCGGGCCGACAAACCCTCAAGATCGAACGCGCTTGATAACGATATAAAAACAATAAAACCTGGGGCGGATCTCTCGAACCTGTCCAAAGTCGTCACGACCCAAAGCCTATTGTCTTAACGCCTTGCAGATGGCCCGATAAAAAACGAATGGGTTGTTTAAGAAAACTTAAAACCGTCGACGTCCTACCCTTCGGCCCGCGCACCGACGTGTCCCACCCGCGACCACGATGCCCGCGACCACGATGCCCGCGACCATTGTGCAGCGCCACGAAAAGTTCGCGTACACCACCGCCGCCGCCACGCTAGGAGCGGAGGAGAAAATTATGTGTATGTTTAGACTAGTACTCTATAGTATTATAATGGTGTACAAGTATTTCTATATAATATAATGTAATGAAATGAACATTCAGAGACGACGCGTCCAATAAACCACACCACGCTTTCCTCGATCATTAGGCTCGCGCGCGTGGTTTTTTCTCTTCTTCTTACCTATACGACTATTACGTACCTATAATAATATATTATATTCTTACCGCGCCGTGTACGGTTCATTTTATTTTTATTTTTTTTTAAATCCATCGCAACGGCGACGGCGACGGTGGCTAATATATATTAATATAATATTATATGCGTGCGCGGAATGCGGAGAAAAAGAAAATATCCTTTAATTGGTCTGATTTATCGTCTATTGTTCACGTGCTGGTCGTGATGGTCCGTTTTTTTATTATTATTATTATTATTATTATTATTATTATTATTATTATTATATATTTTATGTTTCAGCGCCACCGGTCAGCGCCACTCCTCGCAGGCTGCAAGTGGTCGTTACCCGCCGTTGCCACCGCATCTTATTATCGCCAAACCTATCCAAAGGCACACGAACACGACCGGCTCGTCGGTTATATGTATTATAATTATTATTGTATAGGCGCACGGTTGTTATCCCAAGTCCGATCGTCGGTCGTCGGTTCTAGAGTGGCGCACGCGCGACGCGTAATCTACGCGGAAATCGACGCAATTACCTACTGTATAATATATAGGTAAGCGGCGTCATATGTTACCGCGGTCGCGGTAATACCCCGAGATTATAATATTGAATTTTATATTACATAGCCTGCTATACCAATACGAAAACATAGAACGGCAAAAAACTTCAGAGAGTAAAAGAACGTATGCGTAAGTATATATAAATATTAGTATATTGTATTTAGCACATGGGACGCAGTCCGGTGCGGCGGCAATCCGTTTTCGAAAGGTCTAAATTAGGCGGTGACGGCGACGACGACGGGACCGCCAAAACAAACAGACTCGTAAATTAATTGTCAACTCTGGTAACCGCACCAATTAACGTGATGTCGTTAAACATTAAGTTGCCGGCGGCGGTGCCTGCATAACGTCATTGCGTTTTCCACCCTCCCCGACCCCGGACCAGGACTCCTGCTTCCACTGCTCGGGGTGATTCCCGCGCGCGAGCCGTCTGTTTAATTCTCATTTGTCACCTCAAACCCCTTTTTCAGCCGTCCCGCGCACGTTCCTCACCGCACAGCGCCGCGTACATACCGTATACACGCGCGATTGTACACAACACAATATAAACACAATAATAACCATAATAATATAATAATAATAACGATAATATATTCTTCTGTCTCGGCGGTTACAGCAGCCGGTCGACGTCAGTCCATCAGTCAACCCGCACGCGACTATATGATAAAATACGCATGTATACTGCATAGGTACCTATATGCCGATTAATAAGACGACGATCGCGCAAACTAGCTTACCCCGAGCCGCGTTATTCCCTCGCGACGACGACGTCGACCTGAGCACGACGTGCCTATACAATAATAATATATATAAACGGCGGCGGCGGCGGCGCGTTGTCCTCGAGTCGGATCGACCTGCACACACACACAATAAAACAATTTTTTATCCCGCACGCCACTTCGGCTATAGGCACATTATAATAACATATCGGCCGCCCCTTTTTTTTATTCTCCTCTCTCGATCGCCATACCGTACGGCGTTTGTATGCAAATTCCGTGGCAAATTTGCATATGTACGCGAACGTGTAGCGGTATTGTCTCGTCGTCGTCGTCGTTAAACGCTTTCCGATTTTTGCGACGGACTATCCGAAACAATGGCCGCACTCTCCAAAGACGCATTATATACGTACAATACACATCGTAGGTACGCGTATATTATTATTAATGTGTGTGCGTGTGTGTGTTTGTGTGCACATAGGTTACTGTCCGACGACTGTTGCTGCAGTGAACGCGCCAGGTCGTGGCCAATGTTTTTCTCACATATATATACTGCGGTCTAGAATAAGAGGACGATCTACACGAATAAAGGACGTATACTAGACGTATATATTAAGAGTTTTATGTTGCGGTCGTATACTCATCTGAATAAACGCAGGGAAAAAGTAGGCGCGTGGCCCGGGGAGGGTGATGTTTAAAGTATATATTATATTTAAATACTTATCATAATAATTTGAGGAGGAGCTTTACACCCATTAGATTCTATATTGTAGTCATACATTTTCACGTTAATATAAAATGTCGAATGTATACAATATAGAACCTATATATATATTAAATCATACTATAACAATTAATATATTTTTTGCAAACACGATTGGAGAGAACACCGATAACGGTTATATATTCACTCCTACAATATCTCAATAAATTCTAACCAAGCCGAATAGGTACTGCCGGGACCTTCTATATAACAACAATGACCTACTATAGTAAAATATAAATTTTGATTTATTCGGCTGGGAAGGGCGAAAAATGGGGCGCGAACTCGACACCGGTCCGACATGGCCGGACCATTAGCATTCCTCGAAGTATCTCGGCCGCGTCAAATTATTGCCCGGTGACTGGCGTCGCAGTCGATTGATTAATATTACGACGACCTGCACCCTAAGCGTCATATATACACGTGTTGGCGTACCCCGGGCGGCCGAGTGAAAAAAATAAATAATAATAATATAAAACGGCCAGGTACGAGGTGATAGTCGTTGTGGGCACACAATATCGTACACGACACGATAGTGATGGCGAAAATAATAAGAAAAACGTCCGGCAAAAGGTTATAATAAATGATGCGGCGGAAAATCAACAGGGGCACACGCGGACGCGCATATAATACCATACATTATATTATTATTATTGCCTTTGGTGTCCAATATAATATATAATGATAATACGAGCGGGGCGCATATTGTGCAATGCCGAGACGCGGCGGCGGCCATTGTGCGCGCGAGCAGCGTTGTTCGAGAGCGGCGGCGGCGGCGGCGCGTGATTTATGGCGGGGCCCGGTCAAACTGGTTGACGACAAAAGAATTTAAACGAATAAACGCGAAATTTGACGTCTTACGCGGCGGCGCGACACGTTGTTGGTCGGAAATTCCTGCACCTTTTGTCAATCAGCAGCGCGGTCTTCTCCGCGTCGATGCATTTTTTTTCCGATAATATTTTTAATATTAAAACGAGCACGGTTTTTTTTTCTGACCACTTCTATCCACACATTAGCACGCAACCGCTCACCCGACCCACCGTCAAAAAAAAAAAGACGCTCTCGACAGCGCAGACTTGCTGCACTAGATATAATATACCTCTCTGTACACGTACATTATATCGACGACCGTCAAAGGCCATAAATCTCCTGCACGCGCGCCATGGCTCGAAATTTATAACCGACGGCGTGACACATATATATATATATGGACGCGATGTTTATTACCGGCTCGCGTTTTTGGTCCCATTGAATTGTCAAAATGAGCGATGACCGCGTCGTCGCCGTGGCGTAGGTCTGCGTTGCGCGAAAACCAAAATAAATAAAATTAAAAAAAAAAAATACCTCGTCAGGAGAGGAGAAATCGGTCGGTCCGAGGAGATTTCGGGCGGCGGCGGAGAGGCGAAACGCGCCGGGCGCGCGGCAAACCGGTCCGCGCGCGCGAGATGAGAAAAAAAACCGTACTATGGACGTACGAAAACGATTCGCCGCGGCGACCCGAGAAGACGACGCGTACACGTCATGCTGAACCACGCATACCACCGCGGTATACGGTGTCGTCTTGACCCCTGTTGATTGGGATGGGAGGGAGGTGAGGGGACACCTACGGTTGGCGATAAATCGATTAAAAACAAAAGCGGTGCGCCGATGCACCAACAGCAACAACGACAACAACAACAACGACACAATAGATGCAGCGCTGCACACGACACACTGCCCGTGGACTCTACGCGTATTATATAATATTAGATATATATATAACGTGTACGACGCACAGGTATATAATATTATTATTGTATACCTGTGTACGTAAACGACGCGTAACTCGGCGCAGCACCTCATTACCGATGCAAACGCCGCCGCCACCGGATCGGCGGGACGCGGTGGCGATAGCGAATGCGTCTGTGTCCGTCCGTCCGTCCGTCGTCGCGGGTACGCACGGCCGGCCCCCCGCCCCAAATGGACGGGCCCCGGTCGGCCAATCGGCACAGGCCCCATGTAAATATAACGTAAGTGTGTTTGTTTGTGTTTGAGCGTGTGTGGTTTTGTGCTTGTGTGTGTGTGTGTGTGTGTGTGTGTGTGTGTGTGTTGTGTGTTTTTATTCTGGACAATCGTCGTCGTGTGATACGCGCCGATGGTGCACCGGCGGCGGCGGCGACGCATATGCAGCTGCACATTGCACATATTATTATTATTATTATTATTATTATTACATACGACATGCGTTATGGTGCAGATACATATACCTAGGTATAATATTATATGCACTATTACGGCGAGGTGGAATTTTATACTATACGAGTATTATATACCTGTATAATGTATACGCGTCGCATACTTATAACGTGACCGTCGTGTGGACGTCTGTGCAGGGTAATCGAATTTTGTACCGTTGCTGCAGACGGCGTCATGATAAAGTCGTCGGGGCTTAACTCGATTCCACCGAAATTACTGTCGATGCGGGAAATTAGGGTCAATTATTATTAAACGCGTACCGTCAGATGGTCTCCCGCCACTCGGCGAATGCGAATTTTCCGCCGGTTCAGCGAAGTATCACTGTGCAGACCGTATACAAATACGATTATTGACTCGAAAACGAAACCCCATATACGTATATTATATACACGATTATATATACGAGACGGCTACCTAAGGTATATATACGCCGTGCGCGGTAATCAACGTTCTTAAATCAACGGTTAGGTTAGGTGGTTATCTCGGGCGGTGGACGAGTGGAGGCAGGTCAGACGACGACATAACTCGGCTAATGAACACGAGCCGGTACACATAATATACACGGACACAATATGCAGTATTATACATTATTATTTATATATATATAGGTATGAACGTGCGCGGTAGGTAAGTCGTGCTTTCTTTCGAGTCGCGGTCATATTATATTATATATTATTATAAAATACATTATGCCACATAGGAATTTATAATGAAACCGCAAATCGTTGGCCCGAGTGCCCGGCCGACTCGGCTGCAGGCTTCGGATATCGTTAATCGTTCCAAATATAATATATCATAACGCGCGAGCGTCCAGAGCTGTTGTATGTACCGTGCTATATAGGAGGTACCTAAAATGAGAATATTATTATTTCGATTTTGAAGTTTCGCAACCAACTCGGCAGCATTTCGCTGTCGTGGCATAAATCTTCGCGCGCGAAACGAGTCATATTATTATATTATTCGTGTTCGTCGGCCGGTTGATTTATTTTGATTTCCCGCCACCGCCGGCGCGGCCTGTCACACACGTGCGCGCCAGTTAATTTTACCGACCCAATTCACCAAGTCTACAAACTTCTTGGTACGTTCTCAAAAAAATACGAAAAATAAACACACGCACGCTCGCAAACGCGTAGACGCGTATATTATGCATATTGTTGTGCTCCTCTCGATAGGACGCCCAACTGCCACAGTCGTAACTCGAGGTAAAGCACAAAATAAATAAATTGTCCGTAAATTATCATCATAGTGCGGCGTGGCTTGTTTTTCGTGTTATTTTTTTTACGATTTTATTGGCCACCGCCGCGAACACCGTGTACATGTATATTTTATTATTATAGCGTATATAACACATCAGGTGTGTGTGTGTGTGTGTGTGTGTGCGCCAGGAGAGCTCCGAAATCGTTTTTACTCTCTCACTCTGTCTCACTCACACTCGCCCACCGTCTATCTTTCCTATATCGTCTTCAAAAAAGCATTATTAAATATTATAACGTCCGGCCGACGGGAGCACCTGCGACGCGACCGAAAACACACAACTGATGTGATAAAACGAAACAATGTCGTATAACACATAAACACATGGTTTTCTATAGTGTCATCGGTGGCGGCGGCGAAGACGATTATTTTTACGACTGACGCGTAGTTTTAGTGCGTATGTACACACTACTGTGCGGCTGACCTCATCTCAGACCGATCTGAGTGTACACTGTAACTTAATATTCTATATGTGCTAAGTGCGCGTAAAACAATATGTAGAATGGATCCGAATACGTTCAGTCGTTCCATTAATTGTTATCAATATCAGATATTAATAGATTTTGTTGAGGTAGAATTGGAGGAGGGCCCGAACCAAACGTAAGCGATTTTTATAGAAAAAAATGTTTATTCAAGTCGTAACGCGTGATCGACGAAATTTATTTCTACGCGTTTGATTGGCGCAGTATTCATTTAAAACGAAAATTAATTATCATTGCCATCTCCTCTAAAGGCACGTACCTGACGTCTAATCGTTATCTCCCGAGACGGCGTTTTTTTTTAATATACTTGAAAATGTACATTCACTGATGCTGTATAATAATATGAGTGAGCAAACAGCGGTAGCCATGAAGTGAATTATAATATATACGGGCCGACGTGACACACGCGGGTAGGTATCTATAGATGATCGGTCGTTATCGGGGATTTGAATGGGTCGTCTAATTATGATCTATATAAAAATATGATATTATTATATTATTGCGTTTTATGCGTTTGAGGATTTCGGGAGGACAAAAAACGCTTTTTTCCCTCGAAATTCTATAGAATCACACGGCACCCCGATAAAAACGGTGACATCGCTTAAATATATATATATATATTATTATTTACTCGATAATATATATCACGTGGGCACACGCGGTCGAGACAAAAGCGGCGGGCGCGCGCGTTATAACACACAGTAGTGCATTTGAAAATATTATCGACGCGATGGGGGGGGGGTCGAGGGACGAGGGGGACGGAAAAAAAATTGTGTAATTTATGTCCTATCGGTTTGACATCAAAAGATTGTGCGTGTGTGTGATACAATTGGGGTGAGAGCGCGCGTTATTTATGTAATTAATAATTTTAATGGCCATCCGTCCGTCGGGGTACTGACGAACTGCTGCTGCTTGTACGTACGGCGCTGATCGGCCGTGGCGGCGGCGGCGGCCCTGTCGAAAATATCCTCTGACTGATTTATGTCTTTTGCCGCAACAACGGGGCGAGAAAAAAAAATATATATTACGCACGCACACACGCGTATTTGATATCATAAATAAACGGATTCCCCGCCACCGCCGCCGCCGCCGCAGAAAGCTGCTGCAATAAAAGATCAGCTGTCAACCCCCCCCAGTACACCCCCCCACATGGCACCGGGGCCCGTGCAAAATCCGCGTGTACACGCACGTTTGTTATATTACATTATATATCATACATAGGGATCGACGTCACATATAGTCGTTGTCGTCGTCGTCGTCGTCATATAGTCGTCGATGCACATGGCGGGAAAAAAATCGTTAGATCTCTGGACTTGGAAACACCCGGAGGCTGCACGACAATAAATCTATACGTTCTTTTCCGTGTCTAATCCGGCCCAACAGTCGGAAATCGCGTCCCGGCCGACGCAAACAGATCGTCGACACGCACGCACACATACATTCAACTATAATATATAAATGCGAACAAGGTCGGTGGACTCAGATATCCGACTCCAGCTAACTCAATAAGGATCACAAAAGTATATGACGAGACAAATGAAATGCCACCGAAAACATAACAACATTTTGCAATAAAAAAAAAACCCAGAGAAAATGTCCGATCACTTGGGCCTATATTATAAAATAATATTATGATAAAGTTGAATACAAGTATACCAACTAACTAAATCTACACTGCAGACATACACTTTAGTACATCGCACACCTAAAGTTGGGTCGGTATAAAATATCCATTGTGAAAATTGTCACACGGAAGTCTTACGAAAAATAGTAACCTACGTGCCTCTATCTAATTATAATCAATATTCGACCGATATCGATACAAAAATATTGTAAAATCAAAAAAAAAATCTTAAAAAGTGTCACAGGCCGAATGTCCACTATAATATCAACTTTTGAATATGCTTCTTGTTTTCAGTCTCGGGGACTTGAATTTGTAGAAAAAAAAAAAGCTCTTACAAAATAACTGGTTTATACACATAGTAATAATACTCGTGTAAGCATGAATCGGAAGGGGCACCTGTATGCACCTGTACAGCCGACTACCTCTGAGTCGGTCACATGTAAACTGGGACGGGAGACGGCGTTACCAAAACACCTTTTTTAAATATTATACATATATTATTATGTCATATTATTTCGATACTTAGGTCACTCATATAATAGAAAACGTTATCCGTTCGACAGACTCGATAATATATTATAGCCAACATACTGCTGCTGCACATAAGAGTACTTTGGCGTGTAATATAATATAAAAGCGCTTAAACATCATCGCCGCAGCACAGTGTATACACACGCGAGTATAATGTGACGATGATGTTGACGATGACTATGGTGATACACACGACCTCCGCTGTCGCCGCACACGAGGGACATCTGCCCCTCTTTTTTTCCACTTTAATTACCATCGACATCGTCGTGTCTATAAATCAAGAGGTGACGTGTGCTCGCACACACACACAAACGTATATACGAACGTAACGTAATGCACTCTCCCGGTCTCTCTCCTATAATATACACGCGAGTTGGAGCGGGGAACGACGACGACAATATACAATAATAATAATATATAATATAAATTGTGACGACTGCGACTCCTCCTCGTGTATATTATAATATACAAACCCGCAACACCGCACATGCACATAATATTATGCATTTATTATTATTATTTTTATCATATACACGAGCTGAGAATTACGTTTTTAGTTATTAAATTTATGATGTATATTATATAGTATAATATATACGCTCTTACACACGATGTAATATACGATTCCATCAGGAACGACGTGGGGCAAAATATATATTTCTACGCGATTTACGAGAGTGTTATTTGTGCGTCTGTTGACGAAGTGCAGTGATCCTCCGAAGGCACATACGAGAGCGGTGTCAAAGCGTATAATATTATTATATTAAGTTACGCAGAGAGTGACAAAAGTGCAGTTTATACGTATGTTGTACGTATATTATTATAATGATAGTCACTTTTCGGTCGGCGATGGCGGCGCGAGGAATCAAAAAACGTCACACACACGCGCAATTAATAACCGCCACCGCCGCCGCCTCGGTGTGTGTGCACAGCGCGCGATGGACATGTGTTTGTCGAATTACACATATATTATATACGGAGGCGCACAATAATGGCTGTCAACATTTATCACCGAGCGCGGCAGATGTTCGACGCGAAAAAAATATCGAATAAAAACATGTATGCGCGGGCGCTTACGACGACGTACCTATATATAATTTTAATATGGTAAAATATTAACATGATGTATACGCATAAGACGGAAATCTATACGCTGAAGAATGGCGGCGCGTCGAAATATTCGATTTTCGAATCAATCGGAAACGGCCATTTTCCGAGCACCGGGACGAAAAAAATTCCGCCACCGATCGCGTATCATACTAATGCGATATAATATAATATACTCGCGTGGATACATATCCGCAGTCGTGTAAACGACCCCGCGATCCGCAGACGTCGCGCGCATCCCTCATCCCTTCCCCGCGCTGCCGCCAACCCTATGTCGTATAGTCCTCCTCGAGCGTAATCCACTCTTATAAAACATACTATACACGGACGGCACACACACACACATGCTCAAGATGTGTAAACGAAGTGTATAATATGTGCAAGTGAGTGTGTGTGTTGTGTTTATACGAATATAATAATAATATACCTTCTCGGCGCGCTTAACCCGACCCCGCCGCGACCCCGACGCCGCGGTGCAGTCGGTTGTCGGCGGCTAATTTGTCAAGAAACCCCTAAACGCCGCCGCCGCCACCGCCGGAAAACAAACTACCGCGCCGAGGTCCCGAAATCGTGTGCGGTTACGATGTTATACGACGGCGAGAGCGGTGGTCGTGTTTACGTGCTTGGTATATTATTATGATGTGTATATATAAATCGCGAGGTTTTCGTCGCGTTGTTTTTGTTTTCCGCCGTCATCCCGTCGATTATTCCCGCGTTGTTGTTATTATTGTTATTATTTTTTCCCTCTTTATTTTAGATTACGCGCACTTTACTCCCGGACCGCCCGCGGTGAAGGACACGGCGCCTGCGAATCGTTTCATTTTTTGCGGAAAAATACGAGAGCTGTCACCGCCGCGGGACGCGCGTTCCAGCTCCGGGTTTTTTTCGATGCCTCTACTCTCCCTCACTGCTTCCATCTCCGTTTTCTTTTCCGGCCTTTGCTTTTTCGTTTTGATGGATGCTGTCGATCAACGACCGCCGCGGGGCCGCAACTCGACAGGAGATGAAAAAAAATGTATATATAATGTTATAAAAAACATTCGACTACGCACCCCTACCGCGGACGACCATAAGATATAATTAAACGCTCGCTAAATACTTTTCTCTTTTGTCGTCCTCGGTACGCAAATCGTAACAATACGTCGTGGTTTTGTGAGCAAAAAAAATACAGGATGATTCACGAAGCTTCGTCACTCCCCATTTTATTCTATAATATAAAGCATTTATTTTAATTCAGATTATTAGATATCTGAAGTTCACGTTTTAAGGTTCATAATATTTTTAAATATTTAGATTTCTTATCATTTAATGAGGGTACCGTGACGATCCTAACTTCATTTTTTCAAATGAGTACCCCCTTTTTTTACAGTAAATTAATTTACCTAATGTAAATATATTATTTTTTCTATGGTTTTAGAGTAGGTGCCATTCTTTATCTAAATTGGTACAAATAGTTTTTGAGTTCTTTAACTTTATCTAAACTAAGAAAATGGTCTATGACAATAAGCTTGAAAATTATAGTTATTGGTATTATTCCATAAAACATTTATAATTTTAAAAATACGCATATAGATGAATCACTCTGTATATTGCTTAAATGTCTACGACATCACGACGTTTGGTGATCAAAACAACGCCGCGGTCGAAAAATTGAAATCGAATCCAATTGTATGACAGCAATTCCATTAGTGTGGAATACCTATATCTAGACGTTTCGAGGACGCTAATTTGCTGGTCTCCGTCTCGTTAATATTTTACACACTGTCGGTGGCGGCTGCTCACTCCCGTTCTTGAAAAATAAATAAATCGTACCTAACAACAATAATAATGAAGTCTTGTAATAACAGACGGTTATTGTATACACACGTTGTAATATTTTAATAATATTTTGCAGTGCACATTACGTTATATATAGGTACAGCGCCGCTGCAGGACCTACCGCATTCGTGCTAATATAGAAGGCGAATTATTATTACCTCGGGACGCGTTTACGAGCCAACCAATCATTATTATTATTACTATTCGTTTGGCCATTATCCGGCGTTTCTTTTTTGGCACATGTCATATAATACGCGCGCGATTAGTGTGCGTGCGCACGCGCGTGAGTTACCGAGACGTGTTTCAAGGTTTTTCATGAGTTTGCAGTGTACTCTTATTATATAGTAGTAGTAGTAGTAGTGCTTATGTTAAAAACCGTATTTATTTCCACTGGGCGACCACCAAGACCAACATTATACACACCCGTCAGTATATTAGGTCTCCTTTGGGGCCTGGAGGAGTTAACCAATATCGGACGCGATAAATCTCACGTCCGCCCGTCACGTCGAATTTTAGTGTTTTTTATTTTATATTTTTGAATAATGTGGCTTAGAGAAAGAGAGAGATAGAGCGAGGGAGAGACAGAGAGAGAAACCGATTGCAGAACGCACGCTGCAGCTGACCGCGGGGACGACTATATAGGCGTGGAACGAAAATCCGACGCGCACAAAACGCTATATATACACATATATTACTATTATAATCATCATCATCATCATCACCATCATCGTCGTTATTATTATTATTATTGCCACGAGATATGCACACGCGGACGGCAATAAATCAAGGTTTTGTCCGTCAGCCCCGGATCATCATAAACCTACTCTTTCCATCTTTCATTATTGTTGTTATATTATTGCCATAGCGTGGTCATAAAAAGTATATACATATATATATATATATATATATTTATTATATAAATATATAGTTTCGCCATCGCGCACATCATTGTTAACACCACGCACGACTCTAATCCTCGGGCCCGATGCGCGATCATTAACGATGGAAAAAAGCACCACCACACACACCCGATGTCACATAATTTACGCCGGTTTTGATGTGTTTTTGTCGTAAACTGCAATATGCGCAGTTCGAAAAAAAAAAATAAAAGTACACTACCGTTAATCGAATATTTTTTTTTTGTTTTTCACCAGCACACCGCAGATGAATCCCTGTTGACGGACGATCGCGATTACACGAAATTCGGTAAGAGCACCGCGAGATGGACGTGGAAACGTCCAGACAGTGTCCGCCGCGGCGACGGGGTAGGAGACTGCTGTTTGCAGCTGCAGTGAAGCCACTCGAGTGAAATTCGTTTGGGGGAAACGATTTTACGTCTTTCTCTTTGCGACGACGGCGGTGCGTATAATAATATTATATTATTATATACGTCCGAATATAAACATTTTCATTTCGCGAAAAAGGTTCGGTGACTGGCGGCGGTCCGTGCTCGTGTGCGTGCGTGCGTGTGTGTCCGGTCGTCTTCGCCGCCGTCGCCGTTACACAACGGTTGACAGGGTTGTTTTTTTTTTGTTTTTTTTTTTTATTTTGCTCCGTTGCAAGTGACGTTGAAGCCCGGCGCGACCTGTTCACGTCACCCACAGATCACCGGCGGCAGACATATATATATATATACTCTCTCTCTCTCTCTCTCTCACACACACACACACACACACACACACACACACACACACACACACACACATATATATATATACACAGAAGTATACGGCGTGGCGGCGGTGGTGTAGTCGAGGAAATTGCTTGTGGACGTCGTCCCCCGGAAAATTGGAAAACGCGGATTGCCCAGCCGACGGCAATGAGTGACAGTCTTGTCATGCGGCTTTCTTTCTTTCTATATACCTCTTCCTCTTCCTCCTCGTCGTCGTCTCGCTCTCCGCCGCCCGGGTATATATTCTTTTCCTTTTCCCCGCTTTTTTCGTCGCCGCGTCCCAACCCCTGCAACCCGCTACTACTATATAATACTACTGTACTGCTCGCTGCACCGTCACCCCCGCGTTCTCCCCGTTTTTCTTTTCACCACCAACACCGCCCGTGTAGCGGGCTCCTATTTTCCTATACTCGCACGCGCACACACGTTTAAGTATATATTATATACGGGCGGAGAGACAGCTGTCCGCCGTTTTCCAGCGGCGACGGCAGAGAAACAACAAAAGAATATCCGGAGAGCGCGGACGAGGAAATTCGTTACGAGTGAAAAAAAAAAATGTAAAGAAAACAACGCGGCGCGCGTTGAAAGGACATATAGGAAAATCGATAGAATCGGGTCGTGGCGTCTGTCTCGTTGATCGATGACGAATAATAATGATAATAATGATAACAACTGCACACTCGTATTGGTCGGTGAACTATATAATATATATATACCTACACCTCCTATATTATATTTTGTGTGTGAGGCAAAGCAGCGCGCGGGCGACAAAACGAACGTAATAATTCGAGTAAAGCGATATGATCGAAACGATGGCGGGGGATGTGGTGGTGGTGGTGATGGCGGGTGAGGACTTAGGGGTGGCGGACCTGTACATATATATATAGTGGCAGGGGTCGGCCGTCCAGTTGATGTACGGCAGGCAATGAGCGTTACGGATGGACTACCGACGACGTCCGCCGCGCGTTTATTTACCGCGATGCGCGGCCTTCGATCAACGTCCGCAGTCATAATATCTTTGCGCACCGGCCGGCCGGGAGACTTATGGCACCCCATCAAATCGTGACGTGCTCGGCGGCGGATTTTTTCGACGCCCGCTCACGTGTGCGCGTATATAATGTATACCCCGTCACGAGTATATAATATATATATATATAGGTGTGATGCAGTACATATAATAAAATAACGGCGAGAGAGGTATAGCACACATAATACAATATTATTATACACACATATATAATATATTATATGCGGTAGCTGCCGAGAGTATATCGCATATACACGCGTGAATGCGAGAGAGAAAATAAAAAGGATATTTTTTCCTATTTGTTTTAACGAGCTCGTTGCCGACACGAATGTTTCTCTCATTCTCTCTCCATTTATATACATATATATATATATATAATATTGTATATTATATGTACATAATCTCGAACCGCTGTCACCTCGGTGGTTAGACGCGGAGACTATTGTTTTTCCCTTCGCCGGTGGTGGGGTGGCGGTGACCCGTCCGCTCCGTTCGCGAGCGCGTCCTCGGTCAGACGTCATTCCACAGCTCGCGTTATTGGGTTTCGGCGGAGGCGTTTTTGGAAATCGACGGGCACGACAGACGTACGCGCTCATTGAATATGCAACGGACGGTGGCGGGAAAAACCCTTTGGAATGACACGACCGTCGGGCGACTGACAGCACCGAGCTGCATATACACCCTCCTCCACCAACGTATATATATGTACAGCAGCACGGCCTGCCCCCTCACTCTATCTCTATACCTCTGTCGCCGTGTCTCTCTCCGGCGCGGTTGACTTATCCGATCGTGTCCGTGACGTTTTGCCCGGTGGACCGACTCAAATTGACAAGGATTTTCTTCCGCGGTCGACCGCACCACCACCCCCTCCCCCTGCAGCAGGGACAAGCAGAGCGATGGAAATTCCGACTACCACCCTGCACCCGCTATCACCCCTCAAGATCGCCGCACGACTACCCTCCGGCCGTTGGCCAGAAGACGACGACACGAAAATTTCTGCTAGAAATCGACCGGACACAATTTGCACATACATATATATATAGCAATACGCATACGCATATAAATATATATTGTAGTCGTAGTCGAATCTCTTTTTGCCGACACTTTGTCGTTATTGCGGTGTGCACGTCTACATATATATCGTATTATCTATATACGGACCTAACGAAATGTCACACCACGAGCTTTACCGCCCGCCACGCCCTGCGACCACCACGGCTGCGGTAGTGGTTTTCTGGCGTTTTATTACCGTCGTCCCGAAAAACAGGGGGTTAATATTTACTAGCAAACGCCGCTATATAATACGCTCACTACTTGTTATGCATGAGCACTGCGCTGGGCGTATATATATTGCTGCAGCATCAGCAAAAGGTTTTCTCCCGCTACCCTCCGCCGGAACAAGTATTGCATTTAAACACCTCATTGTGAGCGCCACACCGCACCAGGGGCTAAGCAAGTTATGACCCCGGCCGGTTCGAAATGATATTTTCGCCCTTAACGTTTACGACGGTCGTCGTCGTCGTCGTCGCAGTCGTCTTCGAATGGCATCCCTCCAGCTAACCACCCACCGTCCGCCAGCGGATTCGTCGGAAAATAATAAGAAAACTTCTTTGGCTGCGGCCACTACCCGCACGTCCAATCCGCAAGTCGTTTTGCATAACCGGACGCCGTCTCGAAAATTGGTTTTTCCTTCTTTATACACCCAAAATTTACTGCGCCCTTCTTATCGCGCCATGACGACGATAGTATTGTTATTATTATTGTGTACATATATTACACCAGTGGTGGATTTCGGTCGCACATAGGTATTATAATATAAATATAATATTATTATTGTATATCTGCAGCAGTAGTAGTGGAAAGGGCTCGGACGAATTATGACGGTTTCAGGACTTCGTTCCAGCTCCCCCTCATTCTCAATCTATCTCTCTCTCTCCTGTCGAAGAAAATAAGTTTTTTTTCGACATTCGGCTTGACCGCGCTGCCAAGAGTTGGTCGTGGAAACTTAATTGGACCGACGGGGCGATTCATCAAAAGTTTCCACTGGGTTGACGGATTTGGGTTTTCTCGGGGATGCCCGTCCGATGGATGCAAGTGACACGGCCGCCGCCGAGCTCGTTTTGACGTTTGAGAGCCACGTCCGCACCAGATTAATTAAGATTCGGCTTTGTTTGTGGTCGCCGGCGCGCGCTGCCCTCTCCCATTGCCGGCTGCGGTGGTCTGGCCAGAAACGACGGCTATACACACATACACATTATATGCGTACACTGTAGTGCCGGAGTTGACGGCCGACGACGTGAGTAAAATGATTGACGGACGTGTGGCCCCTGCGGCAGGGTGCGATGGGGTGGTCTCGGTTGATTGATATTCCAATTTGGCGAGCACAGCAGCGGTGGCGGATTGCGCGTAGGGTAGCACAGCGGTCGACGTACGCGGCGTAAAGGGTTGACGACGACTGTGGTGCGGCGGCAGAGGCGTTAGCCGGAAGGGCAGCCGCCTTTGATGTCAAACCCAGCGAACTTCCTTCACTCGTACAGCAGCATAGCAGGTACATACCTAGAGTGCGCCTTTTACGTCCCGTTTCAATTATTGCCGCCATCGTACGCGTATACAACACATATTATATTATTACATAACGTTACAGACAAAAATGGAGCCCTAGGCGCAAAAGGTGTGTTCCGCCTTTGCCGTGCGCAGTCTATACACAAACACAAATAATAACAACATTTATAATATAATATTATGCTTATATATGGTCGTAATACTTGGCGGCAACGCTGCAATGTAAAATGAGATAATATATATAATATGTGTGTGCATGTATGCTTACGCGACGTTTTATATTTGGAGAGCTAATCAGATTTATCTCGCCAACAACCGCCCGAGGAAATAACAATACATCCACGACTACAGATGGGGTGCGGCGTTTACCGTCGATTTCACGAAATATTGCGTTCCGAGTGCAGCGATTTTCTTCGCACAAAAATAACATCGCGTCGATCGCGACTCTATATATAGGTAGGTATAGGTACCTATTATTTTCTCGCGACGATAGATTTACGACCGGCAACGTCCAAGTCCATCACGCACCATAACATAAGTCCATATATATACCTAGACTATTTCTGCCCACGTTTCCGCATATATTCTGTCCAGTTTATCATCGAAATCGATCTCGCACGTATATATCAAACTGCAGCAGTCATCGCGGCGTATTCTCTCGCCGTTTGCGATACGAACTATTATATTCACGCTCTCCTCGTTCGACGACTACCATAATAATAAATTGCGAATTGTATATGTGAAGAAAAAAAATCGGCTTACGTTGTTAAAGCCGTATTACTATTATTTTGCCGCCGCCGCAATTTCGTGTGTGCCGGTCGTCATCCGCGCCGCAGTTATTTTATTTCCTCCCCGTCTCCGTCACCGACGACTTTCCCTAGGCCAAAGGGCGTATAAAGTCAGTTCGGACTGCTATATATACGCACTTACATACACACACACTCTCTCACACGAATACACGAAATCGAGTCCGTCAGAGCGCGCGGGTAGGAACAAATCGGAAACGCACGTGATATTGTACTACGGGGAAATCTCGGCGGAAACCGATCATCCGGACTCTGTATATATATATAATGTACACAATCGGTCAATTCCCCACAAGCCCATAAGACTAAACGCGTATACTTGTTAATTTCGGCGTAGTGACCGGCTGCGATGATATGGTTTCCGCCATATTACAATGATATACAACCTCTAACTGTTGGGAAAAATAATTTATTATTTCCACGACAACAATACGCGCGCACTCGACGACACGTGCTGCAGTACGATGCCTACGTAAGAACAACTAAATAATTCCCATAGGTACCCGCTCGTTAAAATATATTATAATTACGATGAGGTTATAGGCGAGGTGTTTCGAGTCGAATCGGTTTATAATGAGTATACACGTTGAGTTATCGATGTTATTACCGCGACCAGCAGTGTGTGCGTGCGTAGGTATGTTTGCCGATCGCTAAAAGGCCTTAACGTGTGCCGACACGTATTGTTTATAATAATTTATTATATTATTTTTTTTCATTTTCCGGTGCCCCCGACGTGCCGGCGCTAACGAGAAGAACCGCATCGGCTTATTGTTTCCGGCGGCGGCGTCGACTGACCGGACTAATCGCGGTGCGACCATCGCCGCCGACGCCACCGTTCGACCTCTTTGGTATTCACGACAGGCGCGCTGGAGACCACACGCGGGTGTGAGATCCTATGCGTCGTCTGTTATCGCATCGTCCGTCCGAAGAGAGTAAGTTATTGACGCCGCACGTGACCGAAGAAAAAATCTAGTCCCTCGGTGCTCGCCGAAAGCGTCGCGAGGCGGTCGAAACACGCCAGAGGTTTATGCGGATATCGTATATATACGGAATTGACGAGCAATATTACACGTGCCAAAAACGGAATTCGTTTCTCCTATATATATTCGCGTTTTCGCGGGGCACTTTGAACGTGAAAAAATAAATAAGAAAATACACACACACACACTGAACATAATCGGTTTCCATTGCTGTCGGGCAACACACAGAGTCCGTCTGTCTGTCTGTCTGTCTATCTGTCCGTCCGTCCGTCGGCCGTCCGCCACCGCAGCGGCGTTATAATAACACGCGTGGCGGATCAGTGTCAGTCACGAGTGTCATGAATGACGGAACGGAGCCCGGAGCAAGGTGCTATTTGTCAGTCGTGGAGAAAAAATAAAAAACACGTAGGCTAAAAGAAAAAAAATAATAAATAAAAGAACTCTAGATAAAAAATAAACCCCGTACGTCCGACTGACGTGCATTATAACACGAATGACGTTTGGAACGCGTCGATGTCCGGTTTTTTCACATATATACAAACATTTTTATTTTTTTGTATCATGAAAATTCATGAGTTAGATATGTAGTTGTGTGTATACGCAACGTGTATACCGCGGGGAGATAAAGATATATTATACTAAAATATATTATACGGTTATTTCGTACTGTATCGGAATATTTATCGAATAATATATATAACCGACGACAGGTGTTCGTCATGCATACGATATTATAATAAAAATCTACAAATACCTAACCTACTGATGGTCGTGCGCAAAATACGATATGGAGAGACTTCAGAGTCTCGAGCAACGGTTCTAAACCGGTGTTACGCGGAAAACGCATCGGTGGAACGCGAAAAAAGCCTCGAATGGGTGTCAGGAGAATTAGGGTTAGTATCAATCAATCGAATGTTATATTATGTGTTAGATGAATAAATATATGCATGCTACGATGTAACAACTGGAATGATTTGAATCTTAATGTTACCAACAGGGTAATATGGAGTCAGATGTTGACCACAGCATCATGTTGTTAATTAAAAACAACGCAGCAAAATTCTTGTCGAAGTATTATGAACAGTAAAAATTACAATTTTATGTAAAAAATTAAATATTCGGTTTTACTACTTATTATAGTTTCTGTTTTTCAGATAATTAACTATTATTTGATTTTTAATTCAAAAACCCGCAATAAAAAATTTTAAATATACTAATACATATAGGTGCCTACATATTTTGATACAATCAAAAAATAAGAAAGGTATGCTTCTTATAGATTCAAAACAGTCGTGTGGTAAGTGAAAATTTTTAAAATTTGAACAGGTGTTACTCGGATATAAATATATTGAGAACCGCTGGTCTTGAACGTTCCAGAAACGATAAAACGTGCATGCGTCTGAGCGAAATATAAATATCACTGCAAATTATCGAATTTTTAAATGCGAAAACGATCATAAAAATCAAAAAAACAAAAATTACCATCATAATAATATACAATCGATACAATATGCCCGTCGCGGTTCTCCAGGGAGTTGTGTATTTTCCTCACCGTTTAACGATAATAATACATAATAAAGTAGGAAAAAACAATTTCGGTTGACGTAACACACACATACACACAGACGAACATTACTACTATAATATTAACGTCGTGTTCGTGAGTAGCGTGTGTGTGTGTGTGTGTGTGTGAGTTTATAAAAACAATACGTGGGGTATAGCGGCGGTTGGTTATTATAATATTCGTAGGCGCCTCTCGTCGTTTTGCATTTTATGTAGCTGTAACACTGGTCGCGCGCGCACACACACACCATCAGCACATAGTTTTAATGCCAACACAGTGTTTCGTCATGCAATGTGCATAATACACGCATAATAAAAAATATAAAAAAACTGGCCGGCGACCGTACGGCGCGGCGGCCGAGAGCCGTTAAGTGATTTATGTGCGACAACCGGTATTGTCAGTCAGAGAATTATTGCGCTTGAATTCAAATGTCAACGAGCTCTTTGTGTGTGTGTGTGTGTGTGTGTGCGTGCTTGCTCGTAAGCCTATGCGCGTGTTTTTTATTTCAACGTGTGTGCACGACGACGCTGGTGTGCCCGATCGCGAGTTTTTTAATTCGTAAAACAAACGCGTATAGTATATACGAGTACACGACTGTTACGTGTTGTAGGTGACGTCCGTACCGAGACGACACTCATCATGTGTGTTGGACAGGAAAGAATAAAAGAAAACTATTATACACCATACACACCATGGGTCAGTTTTTTGGACGCGTTAAGCTCGAATCGATTTTATTTCTTCATCACGGAACAACATATTTTACCTACCTACTTACATAATATACTATACTATATAATAAATTATTTCTAGTCTCAAAATGTACCAAACGTTCCGTAATTGACATTTTGTTTCCAAGTAAATACGACACCGAAATATGGGTACTAGGAGACCTATAATTGAGCGCATGCGCATATTGATTAACTGCAGTTTGCGAAAAATTGACACGGTGAGATGACATTTACGGCGGGGACGTTAAAACGTATATGTACGATAAGTGGTTAGATCGGGCGCAAAACGGGTGATCTAGCGAAAAAAAAGCCCGACGGAGCCAATAACGGTTAAGAGTTTTCTGGTCGTAATTTACTCGCGCGCGAGCTTTGTAATTTCTTCCACCCTCTCCTCGCCCGCTATCACATCGCCTACCCAGTCGACGGGATGCCGAACGAGCGCCGTGGCAGATCGTAAAAATTCCCGCCACCCCGCACTCTCTTATCTCGGCCGGCTGATTTATGCCGGATGAGCCCGTACGTACGTCGTCGTAACACGAACGACCAAAAAGAAGTAGAAGTAGGACGAAGTATAGGAGCAGTATAGTCGTGGTGTATAGTATAGGAGACGTAGGACCCCTGCGAACAACCCGGGACGGCCTGATTCACGGCGGACACGCGGGGTGCAGGATATTTATTTAATACATCTGTTCGTCTTGACATAATGTCCCTCTATATATCGTTCACATTGTGAGCCTCCCCCCCGCGCTCTAAAGTATATACCTCTCCACCACCACATTTGCCGTTTTATGTGCGCGCGATGTACACGGAGTGGAGGGCGACTGACGGACCGACGACGGGGCGGGAGAGTGGGTGGACGGAGGTCCAAAAGTTTTCGCCCGTCGAAGGTATATAGAAGCTCTAATGGTACCCGAGGCCATTCCAGCCGAGATATACGACCGTTGCCCGCCGTCGCCGTTGCGCAGTTTGGCCAGCCGTGAATGACAAACTCCGCCATAACTCTTCGCCGGGGCCCTCGCCCCGCTCTCGTCCGAACCACTCGCTTCAATTAAGCGCGACTCTTATCGACGGACGCAGAGTCGAAAATTTATTATTATTATTGCCCCCTCCCCCGCACTCGGCCCGCCAACGAACCATTTATTTATTATATATATACGCAGTAAGTATACTGCGTCGGGTATATATACGAGAAGAAGAAATCTTGGTCGTTTTCGTCGCCGACCAAACGGCTCGGTGTCGGCCGCAGTGCACACATAATATAATAACGACGAATACAACGGCGACGCACACGGAAAATAATCGATTTCATGGTCGGAAGTAGTTAATTCTGGAAAGTTTGACGGGTCGCGTGACAACAACATTTCAGTGTAGGGACCACACACTATATATATACGATATACCACTCACACACACGCCAAACAGTACCACACGACGAGACTGAGGGGTATAACATAATTAGGGGCACCCGGCCTTTTGTCAACGTCGTTCAACTCGGTCCGGCGGACGACGGTTTTGAATTAATTGCGTTTTATAATGTGACGTGTAAAGGACGACGGCGGAATGTGACTAAATGCCGGCTACAAAGCTGCCCGACCCGCTAGTTTCAGATCCGTGCCGGTGGTAGTAGTGGTAACGCAGTAGTAGTGTAGTGGTAGCGGCGGGGGCAGTGCCGAATAACAAACGAGACCCCATCAATTAGCGAACCGAAAGTTCGTCATTATATATAGAGAGAGACGAAGGGGTTATAGTCGTATAGAAGCAGGTCAAAAAGATATATATATATATATATGTATAAAGAGAGAGAGAGAGATTGGAAGGGAGGTGCCAGGGTGAGAGAAAGGTATATAAGAGAGGCGAAAGCTAACTGATGAATTGTCCTAATGACCGCGTGCCCCCGCAAAGTCCGACCGGCGGCGGCGATTTGTTTGCAACGGGGCTAATATGCACGCGCGCGAGTCTCTCCTACTCTTTCTCTCACGCGCCCTCTCGACGGACGACGCGACTTTTGACATATACGCGAGAGCTAGCTGCGCTGCCGGTCAGTCTAGCACCGGACCTGTAATGAACGACCCGCTTGGGGATTACCGTATAATATTGTCGGACCTCCGTCGTTTTTCGAC
This sequence comes from Acyrthosiphon pisum, assembly GCF_005508785.2. Taxonomy (NCBI): domain Eukaryota; kingdom Metazoa; phylum Arthropoda; class Insecta; order Hemiptera; family Aphididae; genus Acyrthosiphon; species Acyrthosiphon pisum. Next base: position 94,927,451 of record NC_042495.1, read on the forward strand.
CGCCACCAATTCGTCTTCCCGCTCGAAAATAATATCGTCACACAACTTACCTGCAACAAAAAGAAAAAAAAACATTAGCACACGCGCAACTATTGATTGCCAGCCAGCTACGTATACATAGTATATTAATAAAGGTTTACTCGGGTGTCACGTCACACGGCAGAGACACGCTCGCCTGTGTTATCTTTAAACGACAAAAGCTCGTTACGGGGTCGCGGGACGGAGACGACACGGTTACTGGCGTGTGTGTGTGGGGGGGGGGGGGGTGGTTGACGGAAGCCCCGCCGCTGTCTATCAAGATGTCACTTACGGGGTGGTACAAAAGCGACGCGCGTCAAACGTCAACCCGACAACGGACGTGCGTGTCACGTAGGTATATAGTACCTAATACCTAGCGATGCCCGACCCGACGACCGTGCAATAATAATAATACGATATAATATTATATATAATACCTACGATAGCTTCAAGTTGTTTATATTCGAAATTATTTTTATGATACACTTCACTATTACCTATATAGATTATATTTTTACATTTGTCGGTGCAGGTGCTGTAGTCGTTGCGACATGATTGAAATAATATTATATATATTTTATTTTTTTGGCACGACAGTGCATACGGTTTTGTTGTAGTGCTGCATAATGGTCGTCGCACGGTGGAGAGAAATAAAAGTAAGAGAACGCGGTGGTGGATTGGACGCCGACAATGGGCCATCACGAAGACGGGGGACTTAGAACCGTCGGCGTAGCGTGGGTGCGGGGGGTGACTGAAGCGGTGGATGGGGCGTGGAGGGGGGATGCGTGACAAAGAGAGAACCGGGTGAATTATATGGCAGCGGCCCACCCTCAGGGACCATATCTCACCCGTTATAGCCGTCACAGGACAATCCCGGCCGCCGCCTACTCAAGGTCTTTTCGTGCCGGCGCGTACATATATATATATATATATACATATACATATAAACCCGCCCCGGCCAAGACTTTTGACTGATTTATGTCAAACCGGGCCCGGGCGAGGCGGACGCGACAAGGGGACGTGGATCAGATTTATGGGCCGCGCGCGGATCTACTCCGCCGCCGTTGCCTGTAGCTTTTCGATTATTGCCTCACCCGCCGCCCCGGCACACACACTCACGCGCACGCACGCACACAAATTGTATACATGTATATATACCAAATGGTCGATTTGCCGGGAAACGGGAGTTATTTTGTCGACATCGCGGACGCGGCGGGGCAGTGACGGGGGAGTAGGGGAAACCTATAAAAACGCAAACAGCACGCTGCTGCGGCGGCGGTGGGGAAAATGTTAATCTGTTACAACTACTACTACTGCTGCTGTTGCTACTGATGCCGCTACCGCTGCCGGTGCTGCTGATGTCGTTGTCAAAGTTGCCTGAGGGTCGACCGAGAAAACCGGGATTTGGCGCTTTACGTGTCTCGAAGTCTTATCGCACACGGGCCAAAAAAAAAAAAACGTATAAATAAAAACAAAAACGAGTAAAAACCCGATCTCGATGCGTACATAATATTATATACTATAATAATATGCGTGTGCGGTGTAGGGCGCCTCGGCGACTACGACACAATGATGATTGGGATCGACGACGACGACGCCCCGCGCGTATAATCGCCATCGCTTCGGGCGGCGGCGCGACGAAACGCGAAAAAAAAATAACGTCAAATATCGAGCATATTCGTCAAGATACGAGAAATATAGAAAAGAAATAAAGGGAAAATGCCAAGACAGAAAGGAGCGAAAAAAATGAGTAAAAGTTTTTTTTTATTATTATTTCTTGCCGCCTTAAAAGCTTCACTGCGAGTTCATATCAAAAGCAATTGCCATCTTTTCTCGCGCGCCCCCCCACCCACGCACACGCACACAAAGCGTCGGGTTTCCCATCGATTTCTTTCTTTCCTGCAGTTTCGCGTACGCACACCACACGTCCTCGATGATCGTGTGTGAGCGGCGCGTGTAAATTATATTTATATACACGCGCGTACACCATACAACGCATATTATTATATATATATAACACAGGCGCCGCGGCGTGTTTCACACATGTACAATGACAGACGGAAACTTCAAGTGCGCGGCCCGTTTTCTGTTACGTTTATAGCCCCGTGAGTGACGTCATTTGTCAGTTGTCAGTCAACTCCGGGGGAAAACGCGAGCGCGATATAATCAATATCGGCGACAAGCCGCCCCCGTATATATACGCGTACACGACTCACAAATATATATAGGTACGTGGAGTGTCTTTTAAACTCTCCACCACCCGACACACTATACATATATTGTATGTATTACATGTATCTATGTGTGTGTGTGCCGTGTGGTATATAAGGTAACCTAACTATATTTTATAAAAACTGCAAGCACCGGGTCGCGTCCGAATGAACTCCGTCCCGTCGTTTTACAGTGTATATATATGTGGTGATGCTGCAGTACCTTCTGCTAAATAGGCGTAACTACGTACGGTGATGGAAGGCAGGCAGGGCTAATAATATGCATCTGCCATTTTTGAAAAGCATCACCACGACGGTCAAGACCGAAAAAAATTTGCATATTCCAATTAATATATAACAGCGCAGTAATATTAGGTATATATTATTATGATATGTTGATATGTTCCAGGCTTCGGGCTATCTGTTTTGGTATTTTTATTCTTATTCAAATTAGTTAAACGTTGCTGGTTGGTATTTCTGACAAGCTACGAAAATTAATATTGGGCAACCAAAAATTATTACACCGAACCATATTATATGACAAATAGTATGAACCGTATGAAATAAGATATAAAAAACCTCGTCACTTGTTTACCACCCTCTAGTTAGAGGACTATCGCCCGCTTGTATCGTAGATTAGAAAAATAAAAGTGCCGGCAATTCAAATGGCACCGGACCTTAAATATAATATGCTGGCTCTGCGGATAAAAAGCCCAGTCACGCCAATGAGTAACTTTAATACCAGAGCACGTCGTCGTTGCGTTTTGTTTTGCACCTCTCCCTCAGTCTTTCTTTTTCTACATTATATAGTACGCGCGTGTGGTACTGCTGCTGCTGCTGCCGCTGCTGATACAGTGCGGCGATTGGCGTTAAAACGACGACGACGACGACGACGAGGAAAAACTACGAAATAATAGCAATAGCAATAATAATGACAATAATAATAATAATAATAAAGAACAAAATAAAAAAAAAAGGAAAAGGAAAGGAAAAGCCTTCGCCTCCGGCCGGGGTTAAGGTGTGCGTGTAATTGGACCATTTGGATTCCGTATCGGACGCGGCCGTTGTTTTCATAGGGCAATTACCGAAAGACCGTTTTCGAGTCGACGGGACATATCCTGCTGCTGCTGCCGCCGCCGCCGCCGCCGTTGCATCGTATACATATTATACGGCGGTCGGGCGCGGACCCCAACCACCCCCCCCCCCTGTCCGACCAACATCGGGCGCTGAATTAGTTTAATGCGCCGCCGGGACCCCTCGGCGGAATTAACGCTCGTCCGTGTTCCATTACGTTTTATTGATATTGCGTTTTGCCGACGTTCGTTTTTACGACTATACGACGACGACGACTACGACGACGACCAGAACTGGCGGCGGCGGACTACGATACTCTGCTACCACGGTAAAAGCATCGACGTACATATATTTATATATATATATATAATTCGAGTGGTATATATGCGCATATAACGGGCGCGGAGAGGCTGTGACACGCGGAGTAGAGGCCGCAAACGCGCGTCTAATCCAGAGTTATTGAATACGCAGTAAAACGCCCGGCGAGGCCGTTTCAAACGTCAGACCGACCCTTATTTAGACGATTCGGATGCGACCTCGCACTGGCTTATTTATTTTCGCCCGTCGCTGCAGAGTTTCGGAAAATCGCCAGTCGATGCGACGATTTTATCGTCGAGAAGAGAGACGCTCCAGACAAGATAACCGCGGCGCACGCGCACTCTCCTGTACAAGATGCCATGAAAGACGAGACCCTATCTATGACGAGTTGGAGAAGCCCAAGGAGTGGACGAATTGGTGGCATGTATATTATAAAATTATTAGTATACCTATACCTAACATATCTTATAATAAGCGTTAATACGTAAGACGTAGATCTAAAAGTAAACTCCAGTTCAATCGGATAAAGTTAACAGGTGCCGAAACGCACCTGTAGGTTATACATCCTTTTAAACATTATTTTTCTATATTTTTGAAATTATATAAAATATATTACATGCGCTACGGTGTGCTAACAATACGTAGGTATTGGCCAGGATAGGAAGTTTCTGTTTTTTTTTTTTTTTAAACAAATATTACATTTACATAGAGTATAGTTTTAACACGAGTGACGAGAGAGTTGTAAACAAGTCAATTCTCAATGCCTCGATGGCCCGCAGATAAATAAGCAATTAAATTAATTTTGTCCGTTTTCGATATTATATATTATATTATTATATACAATATACATTTATACATTATATGGCATATGGTTAGGTTCACCTACCATCACGACCGGTATTCAAATTAAAAACAAATACACAATTTATTGCATTAATGTTCTTTTAATGAGGCCGTTATTTCATATCAGTCAAGATTAAAATATTTTAATATATTATAAAAGTTTTCTATCTGAAATAATCAGGTTATTAACGTGGTCGTTGTCACAAGCGCCCATATATTATATTATTAATAATAATAATATTAAAAACTGATCCGTCTCGTTTTACATACATTATTATTATAACGTATAGGCCGTGACGGACTTGGTGCATTTAACCGCGGGGAGTTGGATTATTATTTCTTAATAATTCCTCAACTCAACATTACATCAAATTGAACGAATAGCGACGGTTGATCGTTTCGACTCACGGTATAGAAGCGGTTTTAAAGTTTTCCAAAAGTTTCTACTGACGATTTATTTTCTAATAATGATATGCATATTGTCACACCTCGGCGATCTATTATTATATTTGTTCGTATTATTTTTTGTAAAGCAAACGAGCCTTGTCGACGGTGCAGGGCGAGTGAAAGCGACCGTTTCAATCATTATGCCGCGATCGGACAAAACGGAATAATATGTTTTTCTCGTTCGACATTAATATCGCGCGACCGTACACACAAAATCGATATCGGCCATTATTAGCAACGTCGTCCGCCGTATACGCGATAGTGATATGTATATTATTATATGGTACCTACGCCCTGTCCGCTATACCTACGCGTCGGAGAAATCCGGTACGGAGACACATGACAAAAGTACACGTAAAACGTCATATTATTATCGGGGCCGTCCGCACGGTATATATTATTATTGTACCACAAACACAGACGAGCGGGCACATTAGTGTCGCCGGAGATACGTTGGAAATAAAAGCAAAATCCACTTAACACGCACGTGGGCGCGTCAACGACGACGATAGGTGACAATATTTCCCGTCGAAAACACAGACGAAAACGAGTTTCGAGATTGATGGATGGCGGCGACGCGGGGAACTGGTTTTCGTCGGCCTGCGCACGCGTAAGTCTGCGTTTGTGTATGTGAGTACTGTGTGTGCATTGAAGTCTGTACTTGGGTTTAAGTGTGTGTGCGTGTGAGTTAAATTATTGTGAAATCGTTAATGAACTCGCGACCCAGGCGCCGTCTGGACACTGTGTGACTTTACGGAAAATTATTATATTACATTAAGATGGGGCCGCCGCAACGGGTTAGTCATCGTTTTATTAGCGGTGTGACTGTTCAATATTGTGACGCAACTCGTCCGTATATTATTATGCCACAGTATTATTATAGTTGTGTGTACGAGACACGGCGAGCATTGTCTCTGATCGATGGATCTCCAGCCCGGCGTCGTCGGTACAAATTAAATTTAATTGACACATTGATGGAGTAGTAGCCGCCGATGGCATGATGGCCAATTGATTGATCTCGAAATATCCAATGCCACAACCACCCGCCCGCCCGTCCACTACGAGGGCTCGAGTGTGTCACGACCGCAGCCGCGATACACCCTGCCACCCCCGCCGCTAGGCTACAGCAGCATCTGTCTTCGCGGGAATTATTTTACAAAAAACTTTTTTAAACGATAGATACCTTATATATCGTAATGTATTATATGCATCACGTGACGACGTTTGCGCACATCCGATCGTGGCGACTTGATGTTGTTCTTCATATAGACTTATTATTCTCTACCTCGGTACATATTCCATTCTCGACAAAGCGGTCAGAAAAAGTCTCCAGTCGATTTCTCAAATATTTGATTTATAAAGTTTTCTTACGATTTTTTATTTTTCAACCTTATTCACATAATGTTTTCAATATTGAACTGTCGAATTTATTTAGTAATCAATTTACAAATAAGATATAAATAAATAAGCGTACTATTTCTTATAAATAATATGCTTTGAAATCCCAATTCGTACAGCTACGAGATAAGTCGAGGTCAACATAATAAAAATTTGATAGATTGATTTAAATTTAATTAGAAGTTATATTATAGTGTTATTTATTATTAATATTTCATACACAGTTACAAAATACATTGGTAATGAGTTAATTTTTAAAATATTCTTATCATGCTTCATGATAACCATTTTATTATCTTAGTGTCAGCGTTCTGGCGTTGCAAATCAGAGTAAACTAAATAAATAAGCGCACCTATTTATTAATAAATCCTTATTTGTGAATTGGTTACAAAATAACATTTGAATATTACGGGAATAATCCGGGAATATCCAAAGTGTAAAAATAATAACAATTAAAAAAAAATGCGGAATTTAAAACGGATTATGCATAAATCCAATTTTTCTATTAGCTCTAACGTTAATCTTATCAAAACTATAAAAAAAATTGCTTTAAAAATGTTTAAAACTATTTCTGAGTTGAGTGTAGTAATTTAAAAACAAACTGTAAGTATACCACTGCAAGTGTCTAAAAAACAACTTTAAACATATAAGAGGATTTACGATTTTCGCGGTAAATTGACGACGATAAGTTTTAATCGAACCCTGCGAGTTTTAAATTGACGTTAAAAAATGGAAAATATTACGCGGGTAATTTATAGGTAGCTAACCTACCTTTATGCATATCGTAACATCGTGTATCATATATCTATTATACACCTATAGGGCTGTAGACCTACCGACCCGTAGCCTGTATACCAACGTGTACCTATATATGTACATATATATGGTCGTTGTTACATGCACATAATACATATATATAATAATATATAACAATCGAATTTATGTTTTTTCGTATTGCTTCGCGCTGCACGGTCGATAAAGTGCGAACTTTATGAAACATGTGGGAATGAAAACTGAGCCAATATCACGGAACGATAGTAATAGCGGTAGAAGTAGTAATAGTAGTAGTAGTATATAGAGTATCGGTGGAGGCGGTATAGTAGTATTTCCCGGGGAACGCACGTTTTACGGCCATAAGTCAAAGGGCTCCCACCTCGGCCCCGTCTGGACGGTTGGGTGATGGGTGGCGAGGGGCCTCGCGGGCGAACGGGACGGCATCAGTCAATCGTCTCTTGCTCTACCCTCTCCACCATTCACCCCCTACCATCCCCCTCAATCACCTCGGGCTGTCGATTGTGTGTGTACATAAAATATATACGCGCGAGTGTGTGAGTGCGTTCGCGCAAGCGCACCCCCGTAAATGTGCTTCAGTGTGCAGTGAGTGAGTGAGTGAGAGTATATACATATGTGTGTGTGTGCGTGTGTACACTATATGTGTATACTGTATAGGTACCCCAAACCCAGAAATAATAATATCTCTGGACGCGGGCGGGCGGCGAGTGACGGTAAGAGTTTTTCATCCCCGTCAAAACGCCGCAGCGTCATATCTCACTCGCTCCGTGCAGTACATATACGCGCTATATCTCTCGCCGTCTCACCAACTCTGTATCTCTCTGTCCGTCTCTCGCGTCTAGATTTATGGCGTTAATATTTATTTTGGACGCGTTGTTTACCGCGCTCTCTCGGCGGGTGGGCGGGTGATTGCTCCAGATGACGTGGCGGGGGGGGGGATACGATGTGCGAGCAAATTTGGCGTTTTGGCAACGAAACAAGTTATCAAAGACTCCACCGCCTCACCCACCCCCACACGTATTATGTACGCGCGCGACCCCGGCCAGGCGTTATCTATCAAAAGTTCACCGGAGGCGGTGAACGGATCTGATTTGTGAATATATATATATATAATATGTGAGTATGTGAATACAATATCGTACGACCCGCCGTGCTCGGGAATTCCCTCACTCACCCCTTCACAGCCGAAAGCTCGAGGTGCGTACACCACGCTGCAAGCACGCACGCGAAATCGGTCGACTATTATAATATAATATCTTTGGCGGGGTGCGTTCTTCGCATCGCATATAATACGTATAAATCTGCCTATCAAATTTCAATACAATTTATATATACGTACTATATTATAATATGTATATGTGCTCATATATACCTACGTGCAGCCGCGGCTGCCGAGTAACGAGACACCGACTCTGTGTCCATCGGCGACGGTGATTTACACACGACAGCTCCGGTGGCGGCTGCAGTGGCCTCGTGGGAAATCGTCGCGCACATGTATATACATATTATTATAATTGATTCGAGTGTGCGTGTAATATATAGAGTAGCAGGATATGATACGGTTCGTCGACGCGAATCAAAAATCGAAAATATTTTGACCGTCGGTCGACAGCGATTTATCGGCGAGCGTCCCGTCAAAGTCCATAATATATATATATATATTTACATATGATATACGAGGGCGCGATATTATAATATTATTATTGTTCACGCATATACGGGGGAGGGGGGAGTCGTTCGTCATTTATTATGACAAAAATTTGGACGACCCTGTACACATTACACATATAATAATATATACACGACATATTATTATTATTATACGTGCAATATATATATCGTCGCCATCGCGTTGCGTGGCCGCGGCTAATTTTTACCGTTGGAGCTCGGAAGTCATAAATCTGGCAACGAGGCGTCGTCCATCGACTGCCACGCCACGCTGCCGTCGGACTTGGTGCAGGCAGGGGCGCGGCAAAGTTCTTCGATGTATATATACAGGCGGCGCCGAGGTTACATGCAAATGCGGGAATCGAGAGAGTGGCGGACGAGTGACGGTGGCGGCGGCGAGGTTGGGGGCTGGCGAGGACGCCCGTTTGTACGGTCGGCCGAGTGATATATTGTTGACGTGTGTCAACCGGTGATGTATTGGGCCCGTCACACACGAACTGCACAACGTCGGAGCGGTCGGTACCCGTCGAGTGGGCGAAAGGGAGAAGACAGACGACGGACGGACGGACTCGCCCGCCTGGTATATGTATTATATACTTGTGTGTGTGTGTCTATGTATATAAAACTTTGGTCCTTTGCGCAAATCCCCGTAGGCCACCACCTCCACCGCCGCCGCCACCCTCTTCCCATACCCGGTACAGACCGGACGAGCGAAAAAAACAACCCCGTAAAGAAATGCGCGCACAGGGTGAAAACAAAGCATTCACATAGCTCGGTACACGAGAACCCAGTGCCGCCGCGGGACGTGCCGAGGCAGACCAAATGATTTATACGCGTTCGGCCGCACGTCAACGTTATCGCCGCCGCGCGAAAAGCTTCTCCTGCAGGACGTCCTGCCGCCGCGGGATGAATATTATCTCGGGGTCGTGCACGCGCGCCGTCACGTACCTACCACGTAAGCCGGACGTGCGTCAAAAACCGCAACGAAAAAAATCTTTGTCCGTCCGGTGCGCGTGTTACAGAGGTACAATATAGGTAAGGTACGTGTTGTTTTCGCGGGTTAATACAACCGGTTTTTGTGTTTTATTTTTATTATTATTATGAGAAAAAAGTTGACAGTTTCCGTCTTGAGTTAAAACGTATAAAACGACAAACGACTGCAACGAGTGGAAAGAGTTGAAAAAAAAACCGTATACGACGGATCAATCACTATCGTATTTCAAAACCGGACCGTGAAGGTGTAACCGGTTACGTCGGGCAAGATTGGTTTGGTGAGGAAACATGACTAGGGGGGGGGGGGCATCGTCGTGACGGACGAGACGTTTTATTTATTAAATATTTACTACCCGCGCACACTTTGAGCGAATCGCTTTAAGTGTGTCACGCAAGCTGAAAAGCTGCAATCGGACATTATTATAGCGAGCGTTCCAAAATTATTCGTCATAAATCGAGAGAGAAAAAAGACGATACCGAAACATAAAATGTGAACGCAAAACACAACGACCGCCTGGCGTCAAAACTTTTTATTATATCCATATAAGGACCGTCAAAAGTTATAACTTTTTCGAGTAACCACCGCAAACATGCACGTCGACGGTGCGAGCCAACCGAACCACCGACGTTGTTAACACAACGCGGGGAGAGGGAAACAAATTGTGTTTTCGTGTTCGTATAATATATATTACTATAATAGGTAATAGTACAGCAATATTATGTGTGTGTAAAATTGTACACGAATTTTCCTATTTCGTCCGCTTCGCGTTCCAGTGGGTGGCGACGTAGGTAAACATTAACGCTGATGGGGTGGCGGACGGTCGGCAGGAGTGGACGAAGGGGTTTATCGGTTACCGGCGTGTGTGTTTACGTCCGTTTACGGACATTAATTACGTATAACATATATATATATAAAACTAGAGCAATGATAAATAATCGTGGGCGTCAGTGTATAACCTGAACGCTTGTGAGTCCGCACAACAAAGGGACCAGGCCCGGGATTAGTTGTCCGACACGATGATGTCTGGAACGTGTCAGCTGATAATGGCACCCATCAATCACTCCACTCCCCTCAGCGCCCACCCCTCTCGAAGCATGGTTACATGCATACCGTGACCGTATTTCAATCACCCAGTGACTCAGGCTCATCAATGTCTCCCCCGCCACCGACGACCCATCACCGATCCACCGTCACGTCCTGCAGCGCATATACCCGGCTACCACGCGGTAATCGATTCCCAGTGTAGACCACCGCCACCACCACCACCATCGCCACTCGGTAAATACGCGCCGTCCGAGCGCGCGCGCTTGTATCGTACGCCATTAATAACTTTTCGGGTTACACCTTCGAATCGTGATCCTTTTTACCCGGCCGAACATGCGATCGCTATTTATTTCTCCTGCTGCAGTCTTTCGCATTAATTTGGACCTTAACGATTATTAAACCGTTTCACTACGCCCGTCGAGCGAGCGCTCGTCTCACGGTCCCGGACGTCAGATGATAGTTTAAACAACCATAACGGGCACGTACGCCGAGAGAAGACGTTTCGTTTAAATATCCGTAGACCTATTGCGCGACGATAAACACGTTGTGTTGTATCGATAATAATATACGTAAAACCATGTATTATTATTATTATGTGAAGCCCGAGACGGAGATATCGAATCCGATTTCCGCGAGCCGACGATATGGATGTACCTCATCCCACACCAATCGTAAACACGCGCGTTTTGGAAAATACGATTATATATACATATGTGTGTGTGTGTGTGTGTGTGTGTGTGTGTGTGTGTGTGTGTACGTTATCGTGTTGCGCCGCCGGAATTATTAAACTTTTGTTTCGTTTACCGAAAATAATAATAACAGCGACATAAAAGAGGTCGGCGGCGGTAGAAAAGCGGTGGCGGCGAATCCTAGGCCGCGGGCTGCGTTCTCCTTCCAGCCAGCCCGCCGCCGCCGCCGCCGCCGTGATTCCACAAAGACTTCAAATCAATTACCCGGACCTATAACGAGATCCAGTAACGATGTTTTCGCCCCCACCGCCCCGGAGAACTCGGGGGTTGTTGATCAAAGAATACGCTCGGAGGCCTATCGGGAGAATACCGTGCCCGACCGCGTCCTATATACATGTAAGTATACTCACACACATAACCGACGGAGAGGTTCACTCGCGGATAGTGCATCTACCATGTTACACGTAGGTATACAATATGGACTAGCGTGCTCGTGTGTGAGTGAGTACACGGTAAAATGTCCGGGGGGTAATTTATTTGCAAACACGTTTCGCGCCGAGCACGTCAAAAACCGTTCGTATCATTCCTCGCCGGTTTCGGATTTGTCTTCCTGCCAAATTATAATGACGTTTAATGCGCCGCAGCAACGTTTTTTTTTTCACTTCCCTACCCGTCACCCGGAGGCTGCGAGACGACGACGACGACGAATAATATTATTATTAAAAACGTACATATAATATAGTCGGTCGGTTGTCGTGCCGCAGACGCGCGCAGTTGTTCTCAAAAGAAACGCAAATTTAAACCACTCGTCTCGACACGACGTACTTACAAACATAAAATATATTATTATGGCGGGACGGACGTATTATACTGATTATCGGGTTTCGATTTCTACACCACGCGTAATTGGGTTCTTGAGCTTTTCTCTTATACCTATTATATTTACATAATATTATAATGCGTAGATATTTCTCCAATATATTATATTTTCGTGTAACGTTTTTCAACACGGTAGTCACTCTATAGGTTGATACGTCGTTCGACAGTCGGCGGTGGTGAAAATCGCGTACGATATCGTCGTCGTCGTAAATTATTGTAATAGTATAGAGTACTATAGTCGTCGATCGAACACTCGCAGGGCTGCTGCCAATCGTGATCCGACGCAATCGTGCGAGCAGCAGGTCATGCAGTATCGGACGATGTTGTGTATACGACACGGGACGCAAGTCGGTAGACCATAAAATCCGACGAATCGACTTGCAAACGTGACGTGCAATATTTTTTTTTTTTTGCTATTTATTTCGTTTCATATTTTCACACGATGATTGATTAACGCTGCCGATGCTGCTGTTGCTGTCGCACGGTATATCGTTTTGGGCCGTTTGAATAGTTCGCGTGCGTGCAACGTGTGTAACGAATATTTATGCAAATCAAAAAACCGACGACGCGACCTCTTTGACGTACGGCCAAAAATGTAATTTTAATTTCGCCATCGGCTGACGTTCATCGGTGCGGTTTAGCGGTTTCGGGCGATACATAGTACCGCGTTACCGGCGCGACGGCGACGGCAGCGAGGAAACGCAACAACATAATAATATTATCACGTCGGGTAATAAAAACTCCAAAAATAAAATCCAAAGCGCGTACGTGCATGCGGTCCAGCTCTCTTGTTAATATTAAATTTAAATCCAGGGACCACCGCCGTCATCGCCACCTGCACAGGCCGAGACCGAGAGATATAGACGGCCGGACAGCGGGAGAAAGACGGACGGAGGAGCGGTGATGATTTATTGCGTTATTAAAGAAATGGGACCGGGATTAATGCCTCACACGCAATGTGCGGCGGCGACTCTCCGTCGACGATTCCTCTCTCGAAAGTATATATATGCGACCAGAAATGTCGTCGTCTAAAGCGTATAATACACACATACCTATATATATGTGTATATAAATGTGTGTACCTATAATTGTAATCGTGCAGTTGCGTAACGTTTAGACGAGAAAACGACGTCGGTCCGTCGAGAGCGGGAAAAAATGATTTCGCACCGACGTTTGTTCGCAGAAGACAAACAGCAGCCTAGTGGACCGAAATAATAATAATAATACAAAAAGGGCTGATTACGATTGCTCGCGCGGGGAGGAAGTTCCCGCCGTTCGGGCTCATTCAAATTACACCAGGCAGAAAATTAGTCGCAGATCGTATACATTATTATTTTGATTATTATTAATATCGTCATCGCCGTATGCGTACATTATATTATTAAACATATTGTGCAGCGTGTGCAGTACAGAGAAAGAAAAACTCGCGCACAATGGTCGACAATCTGTCAACCGGTGCCCGCCGTCACGACGACTACGACTACTATAGTAGCCCCGCTACACAAATATTATACCTATATAATATAGGTAATACTACCGCGCCGCCGTGATAATGTGTACACATTATAATGTATTATAATACCTGTTCTGCGCTCGTCAAGCTCATGTCAAAAAGCAGTTTAGAAGTATTTAACAACTGGTTCTCTCGTGCAGCACTCGCACAATTAGACTACGACAACTCGTTCTCGTAGACAGCCCTCGGCCTAATAGAGATTTATGAACCGTGAAAACGATCGGGACCGTTTCGAAAACGCCCTCCGCGAACTCGTGTGGTGGTGGAGGTGGTGGTGGCTGATGACGAGGGGGGGAGGCGCGTTATCCTCCTTCACACACTACACTGCGCGCAGGTATTCACAGAGGACAGCAGCTGAGGTGGCGTAGTTTCTGTGACGAAACAGTGTTCGGGGTGATACACAGAAAATATTATGCAAATCACGTATGGCAGAAGGTCTCCTGACAGAAATAAAAAACCGGCCTGTTCAAAATCGGCGGCGCCGATGACGACGACTTCGTCAAACTTGGTACACAAATGTGCGGGTTAGACGTGTAAGCGATCAGCTGGTGTATGTATATATAGATGAAAATCTATCAATACTCTTATATTACATCACTATTGGGGACACTTGACGACGACGACGACGACGTGTAACATAATATATAACACAAATACGTATAGGATAAACGCGCGCGAGATATTATATTTTGCAGACGACGATATCGTATCAAATATAATAATATTATTAGGAGGTATTATATACACGCACGAGACCGCCGTAATATCACATCGTTGTGCATTCGAAACACGTCCGGTGTAGATGCGCCTCTGTTCGCTTTTAGCATGTGTGTGTGTGTGTGTGTGTACTGTGTGTGTCGTATAAAAAGACGCGACAGAGGCCGGACCAATAAATCCATCAGTCGTTCGTACTACAGATAAACTCTTCAGCGTCGTCGTCCTTTCCTTCACGAGCGGCGACGGCGGCGGCAGCGCCATGCATCAATGTGTCAAGTCTCACACTGCACGTGTCCCTCCACACTACCCCCCCCCCCGCAACAATGACAAATCCCCGGCCCATGGTATTACACCACTCCTTCGCCGCCACGTCACTTGCGCGGTATTCAAATTCGTCACCGCCACCAGAGCGATGCAGTTGTAAATTATAATATTATATATACACACGACGACGTCGGTTCTACGATATTATATTAAAATAATATATTATTATTATTATTATTATTATTATACCTACACGTCTTGTGATTATTATAATATCATTATTTAATGTGATTTTCACTCGTCCCACGATGACATTTTTAATATATTATAATAATAATAATATCACAATCTCGCTGACCCTTTTTTGGCCACCGGTCTGACGACGATCGCCAATCTCTTTTCGCGCGCTTTAACGACCACAGCGCCGGCCGTATCTAGACGGACCAATGGATCGCGTCCGTCAACGCGTCCGCAGCAGCAGCAGACCTCAAATCTCGTCGCGCAATAATAATATAATAAATTATAATATCGCGTGCGTATACGCGCGTGAGACGCCGAGTCGTTTTGGCCGATCGACGCGTCGTCGCGGCGGTCCGGAGCGTCTAAATTTAAAACTGTTTCGAGAAAGAGACGAATAAGAGATCTCAGCCTTCTATAAATTATACAGTATAATAATATATGTGTGTAATACTGCGCGCGATAATATAATGCTGTGTACGGCGTCGGTCGCGAACAACGGCGGACCGAAGAGAATCCGTCACGATGAATAATTGCGTAATCCGTGACGACCATTCCGGACACACGAACGCGCAACCAAGAATTCCCGCAGCGTTCGCTGGAATCCGAAGGTCCTCCTCACGGGGTTTTCGACATTTCAGCCTGCTACTGTCCCCGCACCGTAAATCATTATTTACGTTTTGGTGTCCATATTATACTATTGTACGGGCCGTATCGATATAATATTATTATTATGTTTTATAATCGTTTTGGGGATAATATGACGCAACGACCCACCCGTCATACACTGCACACACGGACGGACGACACCCTACCGGCGCATCAACGCTGTAGGTAAATCGAAGTGCTGCGACGGGATCCGAAAATGATTCGGATTAGACGCGGTCAAAAAATGCGCAACAATCAATATTATAGTCTTTTCACAATTTTTTTTTGCATTGCATTGCACGTCCGGTGCGCATCGGCCGAGTACAATTTTATATTCAATATAATATTATACCTGCAATAATGTACCTAATATTATAACAGTGGACACGTTAACGAAAACTCCCAAACAAACAAACACGACGCGCGTATATTATATAAAATCACTCGGCCGACACTAAAATCGTACGCGACAAGCGAACTGTGGTGCGGCGGCAGTAATAAAGTAACCCAATCCCGAATTAAAATTTCATAGCACTTGTATAAGATATACGTACATAGGCGGACGTGACAAGGAGTGACAGGCGACGTCAGGCTTTCCACATGAAACGTTCGTAACGGATTTAATTTCAAAACCGAAAAAAATTATCATACAGATTATTATTATTACGCATATATAAAATGGTGAGTAGGTGTATGTACTATGATATAATATTAAATTAGCCTTGCCTTGCCGAGCACTGTCTCGTCACTCGGTTGGGGAAGCACGTCACTCCGGACGACAACGACGATACACACAAACACGTGAAAACAGGTTTTCGCTCTCTTGACCGCAACAGGTAAATAAATATATAATATGTAATCGACAAAAACCCATAAGAATTACACCACACACACACGCACACGAACTTACTACGTACGATCCATCACCGCGGAGAAAGAGGAAACCAGCATGATAAAATCATATTAGGAATATCCACCCGTCTCCGGAGTAGGTAATTACACGGCCGAAAAAAAAATACGAAGCCGACGAAACCCGGCACCGAAGCCGGATAAAACTTTCCAGGGGTGGCGGCGACGGTCACGGCGCAGCCAGTACATTTAGGTGTGTGTATACAATTTTTTAGCTTCTGCTGCAGGTGATTTCGTTACGTAGGTACGGCGATCGGTCAAGGGTCGGCCGGGGACGGCGGGAAAAAGGTCAGAGAGACGTAAGCGAGCGGTAGTAGTGGTGCCGGGGAATGATGGACGGACGGACGAGAACCGGGAGAGTGTGCCCCGCCACGGTGTGCGATCGAACGGAATTAGATTGAAAATCGTGCGCGCCAGTGTGAGTGTGTCGGCCCCGTTGTTATTTATTTCTCTTGAGGGGCATCCATCCATGTCTATCACTTGGCAGTAGCCGTGCGAAATGTCTGTTTATGTGGGCCCCGCGCGCCAGGTCCTCAGGGCATTCCCCCTTTCTCCTCCAACCCCCCTATCAACCACTAGACGAAAACTACGGTCGGAGGCTGCGAATATATATCCTTTACCCCCCCGCAAAGGCCGGGGGAAATATAAAAACGCGTTACGTTCGTTTTTATTACTATATGTATATATATATAGATAGATAGGTATATACATTTCCTGTACGTGCGGCGGCGGCGGTGGCGACTGACGCGTTCTTCGGCCTCCGCTCCGCACCCGTATTATTCCCAACGAGTTTCCGCATCGACTTTTTAAGACGATTCGTATTTTTATTTATTTTTACAACTCTCTCCGCGGTTTATATATATACGGATTCTTTTTCGTTTACCGATTGTTCGACCATATAGTATAGGGCGCGTAATAATGTTATATAACATAACATATTATAGTATATAGGCGCATGTGTTCACATCGGTCCGATGGTAATAAAACACGCTACAAACTGACTGCACACACGCTGACGAACCCATTCACAACCGATAATAATTCGTGTATACACAATACTTTATTAGTTGATAAAAAACAGAGGACCGACCGTCGAAAAAAATAAATCTCCGAACCGCCACCTCGTGTCTCTACCGCCCGCCCCAACGAAGCCTGCAATAGACCGTTTACAGTATATGTACCTTTTTACCACGTTTTCGGAGACCACCAAAGTATGGTTCGAAAAACACACACATATATATATATTATTATCGATCATTGAACGTCCGGCGGTCGATATGGGCGGCTGCAGCGCGCGTGCACGAATAATAATAAAACAGTGAAACATGAAACGGTGTGCACGGCCGATCAAGACGAGACGAAGACTGCGCGGACGGGTAAAATAAAATATAAATTACACGGTCACACGTTATCGTTATTATTATATTGTCTGTACTTAGGTGGGTTTTTGACGCAACCGTGCAATGCGACCAATCGCCCGACAGAAATTGACCCCCAAAAAAGGCACTTTTTTCGAGTCTGTTGGTTTTTGACTCCGCGGCGTACGAAGATATTAACATATTATTGTGTATGTGTACGCGACGATATAGAAAAGGCACCCATATACGTCGACACAGCGACGAAGGACGTGTTTTCCCGAAAAAAAAAATTAACATATTCGTCGGGGAGCGTTCGACGGAGGCGAAAAACGAAACCAGTTTCGGTGCCTCGGCCGAGATTTTTTTGACAGATTCTCGAAATCTCTGCCGAGGAAACGACAAAGTAACACACAAACGCGTATACGTAGACGTTGCACTTGTGTCTTATCGGTCTCCATTGTTCTGTACGTCAATCCCCTTCGAGGCAGAGGCGGCGACGGCGGCGGATATCGTGTTCCACCGGTGCGCGCGACTCTCTTCGGACATGAAACAATAATATTATTTATTTAAATGACGAAAACAAACCTGCTGCAGAGACGACGTGACGGTCTGCGCATACGAAAAAAAACCGGCAGTAGGTCCAATTCCATAGCAATAATAATATTAACGCGCGTGCGTGCGTGTGTAAAACAAACGTCGACCTCAAGGAGTCCGGGAGTCGTCGTATATAAGCGCACATAAATTAAACCATTGCACGACATCGCATTATTATTATTATTATTATTACCTACATATTGTTTTCGAGTCTACGAACAAACACAATAATATAATAATGATAATAAAAACCACTCCGACGGCTTACCCAAATAATAATAATAATTATAATATTATGGACGCGGTGACAAGAGAAGTAAGAGACAAGGCACCGTATGACGACTATGACAGGTGTAGTACGCATATATATCACGTAACCCACACACGGGTAGTATAATAATAATTGTGCAAACGATTGCGCCGATAAATAAAATTATGTAGGTCCGAGCAAAGCACATATATACACAAATATATATATATATAATATACCTGTACCTATTCCACACGTAACATCACGGATAGGTATTAAAATATTCGACGGACACTGAAATCGCGTTTTATTGGAAAAGTCTGCGACGTCAAACCACTATTTACACACATGATTTATAATATATCATACTCCCGGTGCAGAAATAATATTATAATGTATGGTATTATAATTCCGCAGTATACGTATATACAGCGCGAGTGCATTACACAACGCGCTCACAGACGAATACAGAAAAACGTAGAACACCTGTAACACGTTTATACAGGGTGTGTGTGTGTGTGACAAACACCTATTTCAATGGGATTTCGCCGTAAAATTGTCGAACGTTGTCGGCGACACGCCCCGTATACTACCACTCGATGTATAAACATATAAATAAATTGAGTTAAAAAAAAAAATCACATATCGAAACCAGATTTGCGTGTGTGAGTGTCATGACATGTGGGCGCTCTCTGTACAGATATTATAATATGCTGTGCCGCCGCAGTGGTCCATTGCCGTCGAAAATAATAAATTACGCAATAGTCGGGTAAATTATTCGAAAAAAATTGCTTAAATCCTGCGAAATTCTTACAATAATACCGGCCCGTAATCCTAATACGGTGTAGGAAAAGAAAACTAGACGGCGTCGGGTAGACCACCTTTAACTATATTATAAACGCGACGGACCGAATGTCTCGCGACAAGAAGGATCGTATTATTATCGTCGCCGTCGCCATCAACATCATCGTATCATCATCATCATCAACTTATTTTATTATTATTATAGGTAGGTGAATATAATACCTACCTTTAAGACGTTGTATACCTATAACTAGTATAGAGGTAAGTACGCGTATAGACGAAATTACAATTACGGCGGCGGCGGTCTCGCGCAGGCGCCACAGTCTATTATTTAAAGCAATAAAAATCGGGCCAGTAAACATCGGGTTGAAATTCGTTTTTTTCCGTTTTCTTCTGGCGGCAAGAACTGGCCGGAGACAATAAACTACACAGCACACACCTCCAAAATAATAACGACGTCCCCGACTACACGTATTAGACATTATATGTTTGGGTGTAAGTACCTTTAGTAGCTATTATGTTATATCGAAATAATGTATCATCAACGTCGATTTCGGAAAACGATCGGAAAAAATATATTATGTTATAATGCGCTCATACACAGCTCGTCCTGCGTGGGTACGCGTCTAAATACCTATATATACAGTGTGCGCCTACACTTATATATATACACACTAGGTACAGTATATTATTATTATTATCATTATTATTTATATATATAAAGTATTATTATTATATAGGTTACGGTGGCAACGGTTCAGCCTGAAAATAATATAATAATAGTAATGCCGCGCTCACGTATAAGAAAAAGAGGTCTCATAAAAATATTAATGAAAATATCCCATTCTTGTTGCCGCCGCACGCCCTAGGTCTCCGATATATAGAGCGTCCCCACACTGAGGGGTCGCCATTTAATTATACAGTAATAATATTTTATTATTGTTATTTCCTTAAAATCCCATTATGTTCAGCTTATTACTATTATATCGTCGTCGTTCCTCTGTATCGTAGATACGATCGGGTACGAACGTTCTTCGGGAGACTATATTATTTTCATAATACACATTTACTGTATAACGAGAAGCTCGAACCTAACATCACTGGTTATTCAAAAATCTCATACATGGCTATTATAGAATTATTTGAGTATCAGATTATATATTATGTGAGTCTGTGTGTGTATTTTATCGGGCTAGATAACAAGCAACGAGCGTGCAGTCAATATACATGGCGCACGCATGATTTATATTACCATCGTTACATTAACATAAGTCGAGTTATTTGTTAGACATTTTAAAAACGAATTTATTACGCATCGGCAACGTTTTCAAAGGAAAACCGGAGAGAGGAGCGCCAAAAATGTAATAGTAATATTATAATACGTATTTGGGCATATTATATGTCTAATAACACAATATATTATTATATTATGTGCATTTTAGTAAATTGTATGTGCTATGAAACACATTATAATGGGTATTGGGTAGGTGCAGGGGTATACGCAAAATTGCGACGAACTCTATTTTTTTTAACTGTTGTTTCTGAGAAGCATCGATGTAATCGAACGTCGACATAAACATGTGACACAACTGCGACCGCACGTAGAGGAGGCCTGACGAGATGGACAAAAAAATCACCAACGCAAACACAAACCCCCATATAGTGCGTGAAGCGTATATTATGTAGAAAAAAAAACGGTCCTCGGGACGTCTGACGAGTAGGACCCATTGTCTAATGACAACGAAAATAGAGATCTGGTGCGATCTACTAGGATATCATATAAATGATAAATATATATATAATAGCCGTGTTGCAGTGTGTGTGTGTGCCCATCCGTCCGGATAACATCTGTCTCCCATCGGAGACACTGCGCGTTCAATGCGGTGCTCACGACACGTATTTTAAAAGCCTAAACCAACCCCTGCACCCCGCGCCACGACGTTTTCATTACCGGTATAACTATCATATATTATATTTATATATATAATATATTGTATTAGTTTCGGATTGACAGCGGTTTTTTTTCCTACAAAGTCCCGTTTCTCGGTAGGTAGGTATATTATATCATATGTACATAATATGTATTATTATTATTATTATGTTACAGTGGGGGGTATAAGTGAAACGTTTTTTTTTTTTTTTGTGATTACTATTTCGTTAAGCAAACAAGTCTGACGGCGGCGGCTGCTGCGGCCAGGACAAATATAATAATTATTATTACACAATCGTAATTGCGCGATGACGAGACACCTGCGCGTGAAGGGAACACGTCATATTATATACATCATCGTACTACAGATATACTGCAGGCTAATAAATTGATCTATGTGCCACGAGGATAATGTGCAAACCGGTAAACCAATAGGTATAAACTGAGTACAGATGCGAATTTTTTATATTACCTATTCGAAATTAAGACCACGGCTCTATGTCAGTGTGTATGATATTATAATATTAATTTTACGACGATTTGTCTGCGTTTCCTGTAACCACGTGTCTAAAATAATAAAACTGAGAAAACTGAGTACAAAATGTAACGGCACGTTGTCTTAGGGTCTTCCGATTAGCTGACTACCAACGACAATATAACAACGAGTACTCTAAGGTTTTCGGAATCGTCGCTTAAAGAATTCTATAAAATCTGACCCTTCGATCGAAATCTCGGTTCATATTTCATGTATAACGGGAGCCCAATTAAAACGCTTGCCCACTGGCCCATTGACTTACGGCATCGCGTATATTATAAGCTGCTTATAATAATAATAATAAGAGTAATAATATGAAACGAAAAGAGAAAACTTGTTTCCCTAATTAATTCAATCGACTGTTAATTTGAACGGATTATTTACATTTACCGCGACAACCGCCCCCCCCCCCCCGCACACCGCAACACCACTAACGGATAGGAACCGTGGCCACCGGTACACGCGTACCCATATTATAATATATCTAAATATCTATATACAAGTTGCGTGTGTGTATATATTATAATAATATTATACGCCGGTAGTCGGTACTAATTTATACATAATTTTATAGCGTTACACGACACTACGAACGAAAATAGTACAAAAAAAACGATAGGCAAGTTACGTAATTATTTTTGGAAACGGTTTGGAAAAAACTCCATGACGTTATTAGATTCCAGGTAGGTACCTAAATAATTATTGTTATAATCGTTATTCGTTTATTAGTGATTAATTTGGGTGCGACGACGACACTGTGCGCTGCTATATACCTACCAACAAACCGTAGCCAGTTTGACTATACGTCAGCGAGCGGCGGCGAGGGGGCAGCGCATGCACGTTCAGCTGAAAAAATAACTGTCGTGTGTGTGTGCGCGGCGCGCGTGACATTGTACACCTAAGTTATATATTATTTCCTTTTTCTTCCCATTCTACTTCTTATTTTGACACCTGTATAAATGATGGAGGTCGGAGAGACGTAAGGAGGACGTATTCGCAATATTTGTGTTGATGATAAAATAAACAAAGCGACGGCTGCGGTGTGGGCGCGCGGTGCATGGCGAGGAACAGGCGGGAAAAAAAACGCGCCGCGAAAGGCCCATATTTTTTCGTCGTCCTTTGCAGCGGCGGCGCGCGAGTGTCTTTTTATGTGTGCGAGTGTGCGACGAATGATTTATAGAAGTCGCCCGAGAATTGATGCGAGCAAACACCAGGAGTGGGCGACGACGTCGACGACGAAATGTAGAAAGGGAGAAAAAAAACGTGTCTTCCGAACGGTTTCTGAAAGCCAGTGATAATAGTTTTCGTTTGGTCGACTGTATATTATATATATACACAATACATAATATACTGTATATATATATATAATATAGGTACATAATATCAGTATATATATAGCCTATGTATAGGTATACTATATAGGTATATTGTGCGCGCACCATAATATAATAATAAATAATATACACACGTCGCGTAGGTATGTAACACCACATCGGTTCACCGGAATAATATGAATAAATATGATGCGATTTATTAAAAAGTATGTGTAATGCGTAAAAACTTGAATCCCGAGGCTGTTATTTAATTTCTAGGAAACAAAATAAATAATCAACAAAGAAAAAACGTGATTGACGCAGAGTGACTGCGGCGCGGCCGCCCGAAAATTCGTAATAAAGTATATTATAATCGGTAAAACGTACGCGTATAAAATATAAAATATTATAAACGCGTCTTCCCGTAGGTATCAATACTTTTATATTTGTTTATTTCTCCCAGCGCAGCGATGTTATGTGTTCATTATTATTTGGTTTTTTTTCTATCAAAACCGGTCCTCGAGAAATTAGGCCAACGATTATGCATAATATAATATTATATTATGACTGTGATATCGTTGTCACGTTTTCGGAAAGCTATATAAACGCGTTAATATACGTATAGGAAATAGGAATCGGTACAGTATTAAAATATTATAATTATATCATATATATTACTGACTAATAAATACGCACGCGTTTAGAGGAGAAATCGATAGAAATATGTAAAAAAAAAAAAAATAATAACAGTCCATCGATTGTTCTGACTTCGGGATTATTACTTAGGTATTGTTTGTTTTCATATATCACTCGAACGAGATGATTATCAATATTATATCATTGTTGTTATTATTTTTTTTTTATCAAAACATCTCTTAACCGAGTTTCGCGCGCTTGTTGCACAACCGCCAAGGGATGAGAAAATTTTGAATGGAACACGCGGCCACGTGAATATAAATTCCCCCGCGTAGAGGGCGGTGGTGGTGGCATCGGTGGAGAATGTTGTTGCGCGAGGTGGTGTGTGTGTGTGTGTAAAATACATAGGCGGTGTGTAGTATATGTGTATAATAGTGGAGTACGCGGACCGTGGTAGTTGTGTGAATGAAACGCTGGCGGAGCACCGGAGGAGTCCGACCAAAAATCCCAGAGGAATCTACCGTCGCACCTCCCCACCCCAACCACCCCCTTAACACGCCACCCTTCCATCCATGATTAAATACACAGTCTTAAGTATATATTGTCGTCACGCTGAATATAATATAATATACTATTACAATCTTATATATTATAAAATATTATAATATATAATTACATCAGAATTAGATATTGATATAGGCACTTATTAGATACGAAACGGAACGAATTTTGTGCGCCTATATACGTTATAATTATTATTAATGGTATTGTTATTTTATAACGTTTCGATTTTCAATTGCGTGACAAAAAAATATGTGTGTCAAAAGTGTAAATATTTAACAGATGCGGTCGTGTGTAGCCGCGGTGGCATTACAATAATAATATATCACGGTATAATATGTATAGTATAGACGCACACGAAATATACATTACTACAGCGCGCGCGCCGGATACACAAGTCCGAAATGATTGATGTGTAAAATGCGCAGAGATATGATTACAATAATGTAGCATAAAATGTCTACAATAACTAACAGACGGCCGGCGTGTCGCCTCATGATGTGTCCGGCACAATATTACTATATATATTATAATATATAATATATTTCACGGCGTAGACAGGCACAACACACGTCTTTCCCGAGACACGTAGGTATCTAAATACAATACACGCATAACACATAATATTGTTGTACCTATCGTAATAATAATTAATAACGTGGATCGATGTTCCTTACACGTGATGTATATTTACCGGTATCCCGTTATCGCGGAACTACTATCGTATTGAATTTGAGATCCATTTCCCTCTAGTTTTCTGAATAGTATATCAATTTATATACCATATTATTATTATATAGTTCACGCGGTATGATCGAGCTCATCGGAGACGCCGTTTTAGCGCGGATAATAGGAAGCCAGAAAAAAAAGAACCCAGCTTTGATTATGTGGGTAAATTGTTTTGTTATCAACTGCATCGAACGCGGCAAAAGATATAAAAATTAAACTTAGTATTATCATAATCCCTCGATTTCAAACAAATTAAATTTTTCTTATTTCATATGTATAGTGGTGGACCAAATCGATTAAATACTTTTATCAGACACGGTGATGCAAAACGAATAAACATGTGCGCGTGTATAGTTTAATCCATATGATATAATAGAACAGTAACATATTATATTATCTAATAATAATATATTTTGTATTATTATTATGCAAACTGGCAGCGGTGGTATGCACAGTGCACACTTATACTTGCCCGACAACTGTGCTACGCAAACGTGCATCAAAAGTACATTTTCTAATTTTTTTATTGATCGTCGCTGACCGGTGCGAACACAATTTCTTTCTAAATTACTAAAAACGAATAGGGGAGGAGTTTCAGAAACGAAAAAATAAAACCGTTTAATTCCCAGTTCTCCCCGTGTGCAATGTATGTATATATATAATATATATGTATGGGTACACTCGTATTTAAGTATACGAGCTGCCACGAGTGTAATCGAGTTTTGATCGACCGCCTGTCCGCTCTCTCTTCCCGTACAATATGAAGTAGATATAGGTAGGTAGGCAGTCATATTATAAGTGTGTGTGTGTGTGCAGTAAACGTGTCCCCTCCGTCGTCGGTAGACATGTCAAAATCATTACGTCTAAAAGAGACGTCCGTGTGACACACACAATAATAATAATATAATAATAATAATGCTCAGCGGCGGTCTCTCCTATCTAATCTGTGTGCATGTGTGTGCGTGCGTACAAGGTAAGGTAACGCATCAATCAAACGCAGTGAGGCCGGCGCACGCGCACTCTCGCGCACAAAAGGTGAGAGGAGACGAAACGATAACGGGGGTTAGTGTGTGTTGGAAAGAGACGAACATATTAATATGTATATAGGTACGAGTGTCTCTGACGGCGCTTTCGTATTATATATAAATCGGTGTCAATCAACGTCGCGTTCCTTTTTTGTCTAAACTGTCATGCGGGAAAACATCGTCTCCAGGCACACGTATTATATATATAGTAGGTACACACACTAGCGCAGTTACAACCCTTGGCCGCGACAGCAGCGAACAGACGACAAAACAATATACATATAGTACCTATACACGTAGTATGTCCTCCTTATCACCGAGTCCCCGTTATAAATACCTACACCGCCGAGGTCTATTATTTTATTATGAGGCTTAATCCATATACATTATATTATATTATTATGTATAATAAAATAATACACTGGTAAGCGCGTTCTCTCTCCCCGTCACCATCGTCACATAATAATAAAGTCGTTAAAAATAAATACACAGTACCTACACACTATACCTATACGTCATATTGTATGAAAGCGTTCGTTAATTTACACCACCGTTTCTAAACTATATAGACTCCTGTTATAGGCATACTATTACTTGTGCTTATTCCATAACGTTTTATATATTTTTGATATGTATCCTCGACGGCCATATCGTATCACGGCGACCGCTAGTATATATAGGAAAACAAATGAAGTCGTCTGCCGATTTTCGTACACAACATATTTTATATACATCGACGATTTCGCACAAGTTTCAGTCGACCTTGTGTCGTGAGCGTGTGTGTAATAATATTGTTATTTATCATGTTGTATATTATACGATGTTATTAAAATGTACAAGTCGCACTATATATTATATATAAATGACGTGATTATTAAATAAATCACATTTTATTACGAATTATTATTATTCGCATAAATATAATATCTTCACCACAGTCTTTATTAAAAATACTCAACTGACGAAAATATCATGCTATGATTAACGCGTTTAGTGAATGATGTATTCTTCCACCTAGTCACAGACAAACATAATTTTATAAATTGGTTAAAATTAATTTTAAAAAAATTGTTAGTACAATTTTTTAATATCGATAACGATAACATTTAATTGTTCTATATATGAAAAATATAAAGTATGGTTAACTACTTCCTACGAAAGAACGAATTCAACCATAATAAAATTATTAATTTAATTATCATATTTATAATTTTGACACTGGCCAAACATATTATAATTGGACGTAGGTAAGTATGGGGATTGAGGGAATTAAAATAGAAAATCGATATATCGGTGTAATGCTAGCTTAGAAAGATATTTCATATTGCGAACGGTAACTCTGTTATCATTAATTTGTGTATATTTAGAACGCCTATAAATGTAAAATATTTTAAGTTTATGAGGGTTTAATTAAATAGTTGATATAGTGATGTATTAAAATATGTCAAATATCGATATATTATAATAAAACCAAATTAAATGTCCAATATAACAGATTATCAAGTCACGGTACTATTATACATAATAATATTATAGTATACTGCGAGGACGATGCATATAGACTGTAAACATATAATATTGATAATAAGCTACAGACAGGTGCAGCAAACCAAACCAAGGGTGCAGGTAATAATAAAAGACAAACTGTGGGTCAAAAATAATTTGTATACAAAAACACACCATCTACATTCGGTTGCCTACTATACAAGCTCAATTACCACCGAACCACAATTGTTCACATTTATTTACAGAATTTACGACTAAAACTAGTACATCGAATTCTACTTTATACTTACAAGTATAAATTCGAAAATAAATATTGATCAAATGCAGTTTAAAGATAATCAGCATTCACCATTTACAATATATAGCTGCTATTTTAATATTACAAGCGTTTTTATACTGACATAGTTTGTACATTTGTACCTATAGTATACACGTTACATTATTTTAGTTGAAAGACAAAATTTACTATTTACGAGACGATTTCCTGGCCCCAAAATATCATATTATACTATAACCTATATAAATTATTGTTCTATTAGAGTAACTACAATTTTTGTCTGTGTGCAGGCCATACATTTTTTTTGTGCATTTCTGTATGTAACATTTTCTTTATTTCCAACGATTAAAACAATTTTGGAATGCGTCCAATAACCTATCTACACACTCGAGATTAAATATAAATGTAACGTGAAATGATGTAATTTCCGTGGCAAGTCGTCACAACGGCGAACACTGTAATATTTTATCGGAACGTATTAAGAAACGAAAAACAACAAAATCGCACTCGAATCGAAAGACAAAAATTAAAAACGACGAGATAACATATTATACAGACCAACCACCGACGACGTCGGACCTTGACATTTCATAACGGATTTTTTAATTTTATACGCACCAGCGATTAATTACTTTTTGAAAAATCAATATTTTTTGGATATACGTCCAGCTACATCATAATAATAGGTAATATTATATATTTATTTTATATACAGACACACCTAATATCACATTATGAACTTAAATATCTAGTAATGCATTGACAGTGAGAAGGGGAACCATAGAGTGCGCTTCAGCGGTAGGTATTTACAAATTTCGTATATATACGCGAACGTCACGCGTGAACGTGAACTCGACGGCATTCAAATAAACTTTCATAGTTCCATAAATCTTCGCAGAGTCAATGTTATGCGCGCAGTTTTTCGACATACAAAAACCTATTGTATAGGTATACGCAGATACAGCTAAAAGAAGGGTGACATCGGCGACGACGACAACGTCAAATGGCTGATAAATGGCACACGTGTTTCACGTCCAATTCGCCGCTCTAAACACTCTACACACACATATTATACACACGCGCACCTTTTTTTTTGGACGTGCAACTACCTACTCTTTTCTTTCTCTCTTTTCAACCTTTGGCCTTTGGTGGAATTTCGTGTCATATTCTCGTAGCACCCTGCAGTCTCATCCTCCAGCGTCAAAAAACAAAAACATTAAAAAAAAACCAATAGCAAGCGTATATATATATACTATATGAATATGAATCGAACCAAAAAAAAACGATAGATATATTTATATTATGTACAAGTTACGCGAGCACTTGTTGATTTAGGCACCCGGAAAGGAGCAATAATCAAGCTTCGTCGTGTTTATATACGCGCATTATATATAATATATATATATACGTGTACGAGAGTGGTGTATACGTATTCTAACTATATATATATATGGTGGCGTGCCCGTTTCATTTATCAGTGACAAGGAGAGAGATGCGCTTTACCCCCGGCTAGCCGCACACGCGGCGTCGAAAGCGGTGGCGGCGTTTCGCCCCTCGCGCGCGCCCTGCTCTGCCCGTGACGCCGCTCTGTTGCTGCCGCCTACACGGCAGTCTTCCCCCGCGGTATAGCTGGCGGCCGACCCGCCGAAACACGCTGCCGGCTGCAAAACACCGGCTCACCCATCAACAGGTCCCACTACACAATCTCATACATGAAAATATATACTACATAATACATACTATATAATGCACTATATATAGGTACCTACTACCAACACTACACGTACGAACACCCGAATATGCGTACAATAAAATATTATAATAATAATAATAAGTAGACGTATCGGATACATCGGTGAACGTGTGTTGTTGTATGACGACTATTATATAATTGTAGTCCCGGAGAAGAACGCGTTTTGTATTTTTCGCCCGGGGGAGGGGACGAAAATAAGAGATCAAAAGGAGGCGCCGAAAAACGTGCGTGTTTACGGGGAAAAAGTGTTAAACGTGGTCGCGCGGTCATCATTAATAACGCGACGACGCCGCCACGGTCCCTGCAAGTCATTGCGCGTATCTATATAAATATATATAATATTTACGTGTGTGATGTGTACCTGTGTTTAAATTTTACGACTCCTTCTTATACTATTATATGGTTTTCCTGAAATATATATATATATATATATAGTACACCCACAAAACCCTCAACAGAGCTGCGAGGGTACCTATATATAGATAGTGCACCAGGTGGAATTGCAATAGGAACCGATCTCTCGTCATCGTCCGTGAAGAATAAAGTACCTAGGTATTATATAGTGTTCAGAGGTAGAAACGACATTATACATAATGATAAACAACTACATATAATATTCAAACGACGCGAATCACACGAAAAAAAAATCGCGGCTATAGATATCTAAAGATACACCTACATTTAGACGAACAGTAGGTGTTCTTATACTGTAGCGGCGACCTTTGAGAAATAATCCCTCATCTCGTAATCATAAATTATAGGTACAATATACCTATACAGTTATCGTTTGCAAACAATACCTGCGGGGACCAATAAAGGTATACCTACGTTTTACAATCGCGCACGTGATACGACTGAATATATTCAGCCTATAGGCTACATTTTTTACAAAAAAATTGCGATTTGATAGGTACCAAAAATCAAATGGTTATTTATTTCAACCAAAGAATTTTGGTATGAACATTAATTAAGTATACATATTTATGTAATTTATTAATTGTATCTGAAATGTATAATGTTACATTCAATGGCCACAGCTGCCACGGACGCCGGACAGTTTGCTTAATAAAAAAAAAATTCTGTTCCTATATAATATATATATTCGCTATATAATATAGCGCATCTCGTTAATTTTAAGAAACTATAATTTTTTTTTTTTTTTACTAAGAAACTGGTTTTCTAAAAATATATAATACTTGTATGAAAATAGAATTAAAATAATATAATAGGTACTTAAATGTGTGTCGGCCTAGGACCCTATCGCAATGGTTCGGACGACTAATTATAAGCTTTTGCGTGATAACACGGGTAGGTGACGAAAGATATACCTATACTCATTTTAATATTGACCACGTAAAAAAATAGTAATTTTCCAGATAGTACTTACATTTCATCCTTTTGGGGCAGTGTTGCTTCCTTCTGGTCATGGTCGTGATGGCGTTACTTCGGTGTGGCGGCTTCTGCAACGTGCGGGATACTTCCTCCGGGCAAGACACGGTGGAGCGCGGGATACGCGACTTCCGAGTACACGCGGAAGACGGAAATTCACGTCTAATAATCACGAACAGCACTGATCATCGTCTGACATGACTCGTTTCGCGAGATTCAAAAACTTAAAAAAATATATAACAAATTCGTACCGGTAACAATATTATATTTTATAATACAGACGGACGCGAGTAAACAGTCTCGAAAAACAAACACTATATAATATTGGTATATATTAATATTATGCGAAACGATCGACGTGAACAAAAAAAAATTTACAACAATAAACAGTATCGACGACGGGTACGATATTATAAAAATTGCGAACACTTTCGTGAGACGTGTGTAATATTATATGGACGACTGACGGAACAATATAAAAATCGTCAACCGACAACAACGGCGACGCAGTGTGTGTCGGCGGCGGCGGCGGCGGCGGCGTTAGTGGCGACGGAACCCTTGAAAAGCACAAAGACCACGGACGCGGACACGGCCATCACTGACTGACGGGTGTCAACAACGCGGACCGACGACGACGGCGGTAACGCCGGTCGGAGCGCGCGGCCCGACGGATACCGAACGGGCCCGACCGTGACGTCACGGGCGGCCCGGGCGTGGTCTGGGCGGCATTCGGTGACGCCCACTCCGGGGTACGGGCACATAACTCATCCCCGCCCGCCACCGACCGTGTAGCCAGTACCGCTCCGGATCACTTTTTCGACCGGCGGCCGCCGATTTTCCTCCGCGACGGCGGCAAACGACGCTGCGCTGTGCCGCGTGAAAATCTTTCGGCCGCTCGTCGTCGTCGCCGCACGCTGCTCGAAACGCTATGATAATATTATTTTTGTTAATTATTAAAATTCAATTAACGCTTTTGATTTTTTTTTTACCTGTTTCGTGTCTATGTAAACATTATAATCGCCATCCCATCGGTCATACTATAGAATATTACCCATATATTATATCATATTAATATTATGGTATTAACGTCATTCAACTATATAATACTATGTAAAACCTCGCGTTGTTGGGTATGTACCGGTTTACATACTTCGTCACTCACAAGACCGCGCCGGTAGTTCACAGCAATATGCGTCGTCTGTCGTTTTGCTTTCTTTTTATTCCAATTGGCCGTTGTAATCGCACATGGTATAATTCGCACTACCTATATAGTTATAACCGCATGATCTATACCAAGAGTTGTGTTTTTCATTTCAACTTTTGGACGGGACACGACAGATGACGTTGCAGTTGCAGATTGGTATACATAATATATAATATATTATATAGATAGGTATAAGTTGCACAACACTGCAGTAATGTGTAATAATATATAATATACCTATACTGCTCTGTCTTCGAGGCTACCGAACAAACGAGAACCCGCTGTTGATGGCTTCAAACACTGCAGCTTTCACGCCGCAGCAGAAGCGGCGGCAGTATATATCAATCCGTTTTCTTCGTATATATGGTAGGCATGTAGCTAGGTATATACACAGAATCGCGCCAAAACGATTTATAGCTCGCGCTGTGCGGCATGCGAGTGTGAGTGTGTGTGAATTAAAGGGCCCAAGAACATCTCAAACTCGTAAATTTTGTCCGTTTCTCTGTATATCGCCGAGCGCACCCATCGGCGGCTGCAATAAATAGAATAACGCGCGCGCGGACTGCTGCTGCAGCAGTGTGTATAATGTGTACAGTTTATATATATATATGTGTGTGTGTGTGCGTGTATGCGTATAAACGACATTGTTTGGGGGCCAATTGAAATATATACATCGCAAACGTTGACAAAACAACTGCGAAAATGTGTGTCGATAAAAAAAAAAATCTGTTTTTAAATCGATTGTAATCGCAAATATTCTCGTCGCACACGAGATATACGCCAGAGATATTATTTTTATGCGACTAGTCTTAAGGGGCGTGTAATTTTATTTTAAAAACTGTTCGGTATTTAATTTTTTTACACAAAAATGAAGAGATCATCATATTGGTATTCGACAAATAATTTATAACGAATCGTTAAATCTACAGATCAAACTTAATATTATAAAATATTTTATTAAAAAATGAAAACATATAATAATATTATATTATATAACGCTGCAGAGTAATAAGTAATAACTGTATTAAACGCCTTCGTATAAAATAAAAATGTTGACGTCTATATATACTAACTATATACAGTCATAATTTTGCATTATATACACATTATGAACTAACAAAAACTTCCTGATTTAATATTATTAACACATTACACCTGTGGATATATAATATATTATACTATATTTACCTATACTTACTGGGTAGTAAGTACATATAGGTAAGGCGTACAAAATAAATATTTATCACAATATTTATTTATAAACATTTAGGTATACGTACCTAAATAGTACATAAAGGTATATCTAATACAATATTATCTATATATGTCACATGTTAACGTAGGT
Source organism: Acyrthosiphon pisum (assembly GCF_005508785.2). Classification (NCBI taxonomy): domain Eukaryota; kingdom Metazoa; phylum Arthropoda; class Insecta; order Hemiptera; family Aphididae; genus Acyrthosiphon; species Acyrthosiphon pisum. The sequence goes on from NC_042495.1 coordinate 94,961,322, forward strand.
ACCTACCTATATAGGTCTTATTTCTCGAAGTTAAATTATTGATGATTATATACCTATATTTATCTACTGTTTACTAGAATAAAATTTAAAAGCTTTAATCAAATACCTAATAACAATCTTGATTCTTGATCAATGAAATGAATTACTAATTATAACTTTATAGTGTACACTTAATATAAAATAATATATTAATTTCAT